>NW_012133833.1:0-134314 GCF_000403515.1 Pseudozyma hubeiensis SY62
GGGGGAAGGGGGAAGGGGGAAGGGGGGAAGGAGGTCCAGCGGCTCAGACGGAACTGCGGACGAGGCAGGCGAGCTGACAACTTTGTTTGGGTGGGACTGGGAGTGTGTGGGTGCGCACGCGCATGGCAGAAAAGTGAGATCTGAGTCCAGTCCCAGCCCGAACGGGGGGGCTGCATGGAGCCCACAAGCGAATGCGGGACCCGTCGTGCGGACGGACAGAGAGCACGATTCAGAGTGGACGTTTGGTCGTGCGTATCGGGAGCATGCACAGACAGCAGCTCGGTTCGAGACAAAGCGGCAGGCGCCAGGAACACACGCCTATTTCCAGCGACGAAAAAGCGACGAGCTTTCAAGGCCAAGAGCAAGCAGAACAATGGACACCGACACGGATACCGACACATGTGCTCAGTGTAGTGTTTGCCCTCTTGTCGCTCGTCGGAGCTGGAGCAGCATGACAAGCGCAGGAACACGCAACACGCACGCACGGTCACTGCCTCTCTGCCAACGCAGTTCAGAACGGCACCTCACCCGCGCAAAAATATTATTGGAATGGCGCGTGTCTCGAGCGAGCTGAGATTCTGACCGTGTCAATCAGGCACCAGAGCGCACTTGAGTTGCAGTCCGGTTCCGATGCTTTGGTTTCAACTGTATCGGAGTGTCCGTGTCACTCTCTGTCGTTGCTGCTCCGAATCTCCCATCTCCTCTCGAGATCGCTCCTCGTGCCAACGCTTTTCGTCTAGCCTTCCAGATCTTTATGAAGTTTGAACCTCTTCAGGACACTCTCGAATTGTATGACTTGTGACTTAATGGTCGAGCGGGGGGAGCCAGCTGGCAAACCACACAAAAAAGGGGGGGCGAGCACGGGACGGAGGGCGGGAGGGCGGAACGCAAGGTCAGCATGAATTCCGCAAAAAGGTTTCGTTGGCAAGCTGAGCTGGAATATTTTTTTCAGTCCGAATCTCTTGACTTGAGATGATTGCATCCAGACTTGGCCTACGCAGGGACACACTCGCGAATTGTGGTACAGCCTGTCTGTAACCAATCTACTATTTTCGAATTTGCTTTTCGGTATTTCGACGGGAGCAGCGGCTGCCGAAATTTGGCGAGGCAAGCAACAGAAAGGCGAGAAAGCGGCACGCTGCAGCAACCCGCCCGCCCGCCAGCCAGCCTCACTGTGCCGAATTGCAAAAAAGGGCGAATCAGCAGTCACACTGCCCAAGAAGAGTACTTGCAACACACTACTTCTGTACCTGAGCTCATGGTCGCTGTCAGGGACGCGCGGATTCAACTCCCACCAGATGCATGAAACGAAAGAGTCGATTGACAGCCTCTCGTCTGTGTGTTTTTGCCATGCTGTAGTCTCATCTTTGGTCTCAGGGTCGAATGTCTCATTTGGTCCGCGGCAAAATCCTCTTTCCGGCTGTTGCACTGCGAGAATCGCCAAAAGCGCCGCGACAACTTACAGACGTTCACTGCTACTGCACTGCCCACTGCAAGTTGGCTGTTTGAGCCGAACAAGGTTTGCATGAAAATCCACCACGCTGTCGTCTGCTCGCAAAAGGGCGCGATTGAGCCCCGAGCAAGGGCTGTCCCGGGCGCGTGCTCTCGAAATCGGCAGACCTTTGCTGGCGCAGTTGGGTTGTGTGGAAGGTCAGATCCGACTCTCGGCAAGTGCTTGCGCCCACTCCCTTCGCTTCTCCTCTGCTTTCAGCCCAGCCTCGTTGCCTTTGGGCACACTTGACCTTTTTAGATCGGCTCCTCTTGCTCGTTCTTGGCCTGATCAGGAACAGTTCACTGACGTTCGTGTCAACCACGCAAAGACGCAGCCAATCCACCGTTCCACCTTGTCATCTCTCGCCGTCAAAGCCGTCAACCGAGTTAGGCATCCCACCCACGTGTTGGAGCAAAGACCAGGCATCGGCATTTACGCCGCTCTGCGGGTCACTCTCATATACATTCTTTCGCGTTGAGCTAGAAGGAACGAGCGAATCGAATCGGATCGACAAGAAAGCGTAGTTGCGCCAGACACTGTCTCTCCTCGAACCATTTGCGAAAAGCGAGCCACCACCTCCCACTTCCGACCTACCTGTACAAACTCGCCGTTCGTTATTGTTGCTCCTGTGTTCGATTGCCGGGCTTCTTCACTCAACCTCGCTCTCACACTGCGACCGTCTTTGCTTTGTCCGACTTCTATGCCAAGCAAGAGAAGAGCGGAGACGGGCTCGAAATGCGACCTTGCGGCGAGAGAAAAGCTTGGCTCTTTTCTGATTGATCTCGATAGGATTGAACTTTTGGGGGAAAATCAGGGTTAGTTTGTTCCGGTCCAACATTATTTCCTTGTTTAAATTGCATGTCGGGTCGACCAACAGCCCTCGCGTGGATCGTCACCAACGTTGTCGGGACCTTGTCGTGCTGTGTTACAGCGACAGTGAACGTGCAAGAGCAGCATGATCAGCTTGGGTCACTTGTGCGAGAGCCAAAATGTCAACCCGGTAGATGGCGCTGCTGTTCGGCAACAAGGCCTATCTACAGCCCCCCTTGGACACTCAAAGTGTCTCACCCGGCGACATGGCGACTCGAAAGCGCTTGCGGTGGCTATCGAACCGGTTCCCACCCTTGGTTCTTCAATCTTGACGGCCTCTCTTACATCGAAGTGATCGGACTCGATCTGGACAACACTTGTACCTGAATGTGCCGAACACGCAACAAAGCGAGCCGTGTGCTTGGACGCTCACACCCGTCGCTGTCAAGGTAAACCATGTGTACCTGATTTCTGCTCGACGCAGACATTCTTATGCAGAACCGATCTTTGCATCCTCACCTCGTTCTGTCGATCCGTATCTGATAATCACACCTCGCAGTCCCCGTTCATCCTTGCGAGAAAAGGAAAGCTTTCGTATTGCAACCACCTGCCATTCTCCCCTCCCCCTCCTCTCCTCCTCAATACACGCGCATCCCCCTCGTGTCGTACGGCAAGAACGCCAACGCCACGGGACACAACAGCGTCACACCTCCCGCCAAATACAGCACGTGTCTCGCCTGCACCTCGGTCTGGTCCCTAAACAACGGATCGGCTGCCAACGGAGCCACGATCCCGGCGATCCTGCCCAAGGTCGAGGCCAACCCGCTCGCCGTGCCCCTAACCTGCGACGGGTAGATCTCCGGAACAAACGCGTACAGGATCGAATTGAACAGGCTCTGGAAAAAGTACTCCAGCAGGTTCAACCCTACACTGCCCGCCTGCGTCGACGTCAAGGTGAACAGGAAAAACGATATCGCCATCAACGCTGAGGAGACTACCATCGCCCACTGCCGTCCTACTTTGGGAGCTTCGATCATCGCAGCACCCAGCGCTACGGCGAAGATTCCCGGGAAGTAGATCAGGATGTAGTTTCGATAGGTCGTGGCGATCGACGTGTCTTGTTTTGCTCCTTTGGCGCGGAGGATCTGCGGTAGGTAGAAGCCTCCGAGTGTGAAGCCCCAGAAGTCGGCGATGAAGGTGATCCAGATGATGATCGTTACGCGAGCCATGGTGCGGTTCTGGAAGAGCGTCTTTGCGTTCAAGAACAACGCCACCATCTCCTTGGCCGACTTCTTGGCACTCTGAAGACGAGAGGTCTTTGTCCCACCCGCGTGCAACCCTTCCCTCTCTTCCTCCTCCTCGGCATTGTACTCTCGACCTTCGTGTTCGGCGATTCGTCTAGCTGCTTCGTGGAAATCCGCTTGTGTGAACAGCGGTTCCACCTTGCTCCTGTTCGTTTCGAGGATCTGACGGATGATCTTGAGCGCCTGTGCATCTTTTCCACGAGCCAGAAGGTACTGGGGCGATTCGCGGAATTTAAAGATGAAGAAACGCGCGACAAAGATGACCCAGGTGATGCAGCCGAGCGTATACAACGTGTATCGCCAACCCATGTTGTTAGCTCGGGTGCACCCATCAGCCGATCCGCAGGCATACTTGGGAATCAGACCGTACGAGATTCCGGAGCACACCATCACACCGAGCGGTTGGAACAGCGACAATGCGGCTACCAAAAACCTCCTGTTGGTCGGCAAGAACTCCAAGGTGATCGTAGCGTCGATCGGAATGTTTCCACCGATCCCGAAGCCGATGAAGGCGGAGAGAACGCAGAGGGTGTCGAAGCTCCGTGCGCCTCCGCTGGCGATGCCAAAGATGGAAGCGATCAGGGTGGTGAGGTAGAAGCTCCATTTCCGGCCGACGACATCGACGGCGAAACCGAAGAAGAACGCTCCGACAGTGAGACCCGTCGAAAAGGCGGTTTGGAGCGGACCGGTCTGGCCGTTGATCTCGTCGGCAAACTCGTAGGCGACTTGGGTGACGATCAACCCGAGCGCTTGTGCCCACAGCAGGTCGATGAAGTAGCCGCATCCGCAGAGGAACCAGATGCAGATCTGGTACCTGCCCATACCCATACGGTCGAGCTCGGCCGAGATCATCATCGACTTGTTCTCGCGCAGCGTCTTTGTAGGGTCGAAGATGTCGTCGAACGTAACATCGCCCGGTCCACGCGAGCCTTCACCGTTGTGACCGTCGCCATTCCTCTGGGATAGGCTGGCAGAAGGACTGCCATCGGCAGCGTTGGACTTGGCAGCCGTCTCGTCGTCTTTGTACTGATCGGTCATCCTGTGCGAATTGGAACGCTGCAATTTGATCGAGTTGGATCTCTTGTTGGCTGGACGCGAATTCGGCCAGCTCTTGCGCACGCTAGAAGAAGCACTGTTGCGTTGGGACAAGAAAGGCCTTGTTGCACCTTGGTCTTGATCGTCGTCCTCGTCCTCGTCGTCGTCGTAAAAGTCGTCGGTGGAGGTGGTGTCCTGTTCCTCGGCGTCGAGGTAGCGCTGTTTGGAGGATGAACGAGCCTTGCCGTTTCTAGGTTGCGAGACGGAGGTGCGAGGCGTCGAGCTGTGTGAGTGGTAGAAAGGTGGATCGGGAGAAGAGCGTAGGGGAGCCGACTGCGAAGAAGCTGCTATTGGAGGCGATGGCGAGGAGGATGGTTTGGAAGAGGTCGTAGCAGAGGGAGGCATCGCTGACTCGCTCTTGGTGTGTGGAAGGGTAGATGATAGCAGAGAAAGGAAAGAGAAAGATAGCCCACACCACGATCTAGGTGGTCGTCGGAATAGGAGCCGCTCTGTTGATCGCCGAGTCGAGGCCAAAAAGGGAGGGTGGAAAGTGGCCGTGAGCGAGACAAGCAAAAGTCGGAGCAAGGTCAAGCGAATGAGCGATTGTTTATGCGATGAGCACAAAGGCGGTGTCAGTTAGAGAGAGGTGATTCTTGGGAGAAACCTCGGCTAAAGTCGTCGAAGCGTCGAGGAGAAAGATGGAGTGGGAGCGAACACGAGGACAAGGAAAGCACAACCAAAGTCAGACAACGCACAAAAGTCGGGATGGGCCTCGCTTGCGGGTTGTACGGTACACCGAGTCGGAAACAGGCGGTCGTGGAGCTACGAGACACCAACGAATGACGCTCGTGTCGCGGCAATGAGGCGGCAGCGGCATTCGAAGTGACAGCTGACGTGCCTCGACAAGTCGGCGCGGATCTCAACATTCTGACATATGCATACTCTCGCGCAATGCTTTCGACCTCGAACCCTTTCCGCCTTACTTGGTCATCAACGATGGTGGCCCACAATCGCTGGTGTTTGCTTCGACTCGACCTCGACCTCGACCTAGGAAGGTTAGGGGAAATGTGCGAGCAACAGGTGTATACAGAAGACAGCGACAAATGGACTGGGAGTGCATGCACATGGCATTGTCAGCGGCGGCGCTGTCGATGGCCAACTGCAGGCGCCTTTGCTCGTTTCGAATCGGCGCAACGTCTGTCTGTCCGACAGCGCGCGTCACTGCTGCAGGGTCCATTTGGCGAACCAGGCACTTCATCAGCGATATTCAACCTCTCACTTGTCGGCTTGGCTAAGGGTGCAGACCCTGTGAACCTAACACTGATGAGGCAAGATTTTACATAATGCTGATACGTGCTGCTTTTCGCTCTCCACATTGGTCGAGGTTGCTTGTGATGCTCTGTGTCACTTTGCTTCTTCTCGCCGCCTTCTTCTTGCTTCCCTTAATCGATAAGACAAGCGTCGTTGCTTCCTCAAAGAATGCAACAGCACACTCTCCTCGTCGTGGGAGGTGCTGGCTTCCTCGGCAGCGCCATCTCCAAAGCTGCCCTCGCCAAAGGCTGGCGCGTCCTCTCCATTTCGCCATCGGGAACTCCCTACCACACACCTGCAGGACATCGCCCGGCGTGGTCGTCGAGTCCCAACATCGAATGGCATGCTGCAGACGCTTTGGATCCTTCTTCGTACTCGCATCTAGCAGATCGCGCCACCGCTGCAGTACACACCGTCGGCATCCTTCTCGAGTCCGACTACAAGTCGAAAACGTCGTCAGCCTCGCCTATTCGCAATGCCATCGCCGGAGTCGCCAAGGGCTGGGGATGGAATCTTGGTGGATCGAACTCAGACACAAATCCGCTGCACGATGCAAAGTACCCAGGTGGACAGGCTTCGTCGCAACGCAGTCCGTCCAAGTTTAGCTACGAGCACATGAATAGGGACAGCGCCATCGCCGTCGCACATACCTTCCTGTCCTCCTTGCGACATCGTTCCATGCAGGCCGTAGAAACATCCAGCTCGTCATCAAATCAGGAGCCCGCACCGTTCATCTACATTTCGGCCGAAGACCTCTTCCGACCGGTCGTCGATGCCAGATACATTCGCACAAAGCGTCAAGCAGAATCGGCCATCGCACGCCTCGCTGCTCACCATCACGCTCCTCGACCTCGCAGCACGTTGCAACAGGAAGCCCACATTATGAGTGATTCCGACGGTGCAGGCTTGGAAGCCGAGCTTCGGGACGAGAGTGCGGCTGACTCGGGGTCTGCTTACACCGGGGAAGAGGCGCAATCGAGTGCGTTGCAAGGGCTTGTGCGGCCGGTGTTTCTACGACCAGGATTGATGTACCATCCGCACACTCGACCAGCCTCGACACTACCCGCCGCAATCCTCGAAGCATCAGCGGCACTCCATCGATCTCCACCGCTGCCTCTTCCCATCCCGACCCCAGCGCAGTTGATCGCCAAATTAGGCAGCGCCACCGCCAACAGTCCATCTCAGTCGATCGCACGGCTTCTCACTACGCCACCCTTGCACATCGACACCGTAGCCAAAGCGGTGTGCGCTGCTATCGAGGATCAGAGCGTGTTCGGAGCAGTGGACGTGTACGGTATTCGTAAGCTGGCTGGATGGAAGGACGAAGCCTCCCTAGGTGCCAGTGTTCATGGCGAGAGTGTGGCAGGTGCAGCACGACCGTGGCCTTCGAATCACCAGCAACCGTTTTCCGCTTCCTCAAGACCTGCTTCGACGCACATTCCGCGTCACACTGCCACCGCTACACCCGCAGGTCAACAGCGAAGCTTCTTCAGCCTTCCCGATCTAGGCAAGCTGGCATCCGGCGCTCTATCTTCCGCAGCATCACCGAAAGCTGGCGGGAAGGGAGGAGAAAGTCGATCGTACCGAGACGCACAGGGTAGGACGGTGTACGAGACGTCCAAGATCCTATCGCACCCTGCGAATACGCTTTTCGAGGTGGTGGCTGACGTCGATGCGTATAAGCACTTTGTACCATACTGTCAAGATTCGCGCGTTCTCGGACCCGCTCCTCCAACATCATCCCAGCAGCAGCAGTCGACAAATTCAGCAGTCCTCGCAGATCTCACCGTCGGATTCGGAAGGTTCTCCGAAACCTACACTTCTCAAGTCACCCTCGTCTCGCCTGCGCAAGGCGGGAAAAGTAGCAGCAGTGTAGTGGCAGAGGCAGTGCAACCCAACCCGGTGTTTTCGTACCTCGAGACGAAATGGACTTTCCATCCGATTGATGGAGGAGCAAAGACGTTGGTCGAATTCGGGTTGGTGTATGCGTTTAGGAATCCCGTGTATGGTGCGGTGGCGGGCAACGTGTTTGAACAGATGAGCGCTCAGATGATCGATGCGTTCGAACAGAGGGCTAACAAGTTGCATCCTGTACGACGGTCGTAGCGGAGACAATACGGGAGCATTTCTTGCCTCAAAGTCATGGTGTGAGCTCTGACATTGTCTGACAGCGTGTACATTGCTCGTGTGTCGCTGATGTGGATGCAGCCAGGAGGCAGAGGACAAGTCGAGCAAAAAGCAGATAAAAAAAGAATGAGGAGAATGGAGACTGCATGAGTCGAACACGCGACCTTTCGCAAGTTAGACACCTCGAGATGCTAAGCGAACGCTCTACCAACTGAGCTAAACCCCCGACCATGCTCTTGATACCCTACATTGTGTATATAATCCATTTTGTGTATTTGTTCCTGTGTATGACATAGGATTGACCCGTCCGGTGTATTCGGCATCCAACGCGGCCCGGACTCGTGGCTCTCTCGCATGTCTTTGCACGCCTGCCCGGGGAGTCAGCACGAGTCATGCTCGGACACGCCGAATCTTCCTCCGCGGTGAGCACAGCCAGAACCAGTCCGTCACGTCTGACCTCTGACTGAGATGTGAGTCAGAGACCAACCCCGAAACGACCCTATCATCCGAACGTGCGTTGTTCGACCTGCCAGGTGATTTGGCGTTCGGCATCGGAGAAATCTTCCGATGACAGCCGTTCTGCAGGTTGCGCAATCCGAGCATGCATGTATGATTGGGTACCTCTGTTGTGGCTTGGGATGGATATTTGCGATCGCATCTGCGTAATAGTGCTCGCAAGCGCCGGCGGCAGAAGTGTGGCGTGCAAGTCCGTGGTGGTGCAAATCCGTGAGCTCCCGCCAATCAATCGTGATGTGGTGTGGTTTGGTTTTGCCTTTTCCTGCAGCCGTTTGTACGACGAGTCCGAAATT
This sequence comes from Pseudozyma hubeiensis SY62, assembly GCF_000403515.1. Lineage (NCBI taxonomy): Eukaryota > Fungi > Basidiomycota > Ustilaginomycetes > Ustilaginales > Ustilaginaceae > Pseudozyma > Pseudozyma hubeiensis. The sequence goes on from NW_012133833.1 coordinate 8,889, forward strand.
ACGCCGCCTTTTTCCCTTTCGGCAAAAATGCATGACTGTTGCTCTCTCTCTCTCCCTCCGGTCATTTGGCCGGAATGAGTTAGGATTACCCAGAGACGCCCAGAACGGGCATTCTTTTTTTGGTGTAACACTGCTACTGCCATATAGTGTCCGGCAATACAAGAAGGACTTGGATCTCGGTCCAAATTTTCGGCAAGCACTCTTTCCCTTCGACCATTCACGCATGATTGTACGACGACGCTGATCGGTTTCCTACCATAATACGCACGAAGCGGATCGCTCGACAGACAACCCCATGCGATCATGTTACATGCCATCGACGTCCACCACCCGCACTCTGAATCCATCGCAGAAGGAACAAGCACTCCCAACACCATCATGACTCGAGGAGAAGCTTCGTCCTCCCGAAGCACGCGTACCGATTCGCTCTCTTCCCACCACACCTCTCCCGTCTCACGCAGCACCATCGTCAACGCGGACGCTACTTCAAAACCTCTCCCACCTGCACAGCTCCACTCTGCCACTTCTGAACACGCGGCGCACGACGATGCTTCGAGAGATCTCGAAAAGGTCCCACAGGCGGATCCGGAGATGCTCAGAGAGGAGGCCAAGGACGATGTGATCTGGGTCGACTTCCCACCGGACGATCCCGAGAATCCGTTCAACTTTACCAAGACTCGCAAATGGTGCATCACGCTTCTCGGGGTTCTGTTCACGGCCGAGGTGGCAGCTACGGCGTCGGCGTATGTTCCGGGCATTCCATCCATGGAGCGCGATCTGGGCATCACGAATCACGAGCTCAGTCTGTTGGGTATCGCCATCTATCCCCTCGGATTCGCGCTACCTCCGCTGGTCCTCGCACCGCTATCCGAAGTGTTCGGCAGAAACCCCATGTACCTCGTCTGTCATCTCTGCTACACGGTCCTCTTCATCGGTCTGGGGTTTGCCAACAACACCGCCACCGTCATCATCCTCCGCTTCCTCCAAGGCGCCTTCGGTAGCACCGGTAGCACCATGGTCGGTGGAACCATCTCCGACATCTGGAACAGCAAAGAACGAGGGACTCCCATGGCCTTCTTCGCCACCGCTGCCATCTTCGGTACTGGATTCGGACCCGTCTGGGCCGGATGGGTCGAGCAAAATCCACGATTGCAGTGGAGGTGGATCCAGTACATCCAGGCGATCTACACGGGCTTTATTTTGATCTTGCTGCTGGTGTTTTTGAAGGAGACAAGGGGCAGCATTCTGTTGACGAGAAGAGCGAGCAAGTTGCGCAAGACGACCGGAGATCAGAGGTACAAGGCGAGAGCGGAACTGGAACGCGCGTCGGTCAGCGTGCTGATCAAGAACTCGTTGACACGACCGTTGGTGTTTTTGGTCAAGGAACCCATTGTCACGGCGTTTTCGCTGTGGATCTCGTTCACGTGGGGTTTCATGTACATGCTGCTTAGCTCGATCGGGTTGATCACGGCGCAGCATGACTTCACACCGGGAGAGACTGGGCTGGTCTTCCTGGCGATCTGTGGCGCAGCCCTCATCGGGAACATGATGAACCCACTGCAGGAGTTTCTTTACCGACGCTATTCGCCCACACGTGGGCCGGAAGCCAGACTTTATCTCGCCTGCGTCAGCGCCATCTTTTTTCCGGTCGGCTGCTTTATCTACGCCTGGACGAGCTTCCCTCACACCAACATCGCAGGTCCCATCGTCGGCGTCGTCGTTCTCATGACATCCATCTACCATATATACACGTCGGTTTTTAACTACCTCGCCGATTCGTACCTTTCGTACGCCAGCTCAGCCCTAGCAGCTCAGAGCTTTGCCAGGAACATCTTTGGCTTCATGTTCCCCCTGTTTGTCGAAAAAATGTACTATGGATTGGGCTATCAGTGGGCCAGCACGCTTTCGGCGTTCTTGGGGGCGGTTTTGGGTGTAGTGCCATTCATTTTGTTCTTCTACGGCAAGAAGATCAGGGCAAAGAGTAAGATCAGTCAGGCGCTCCAGAAACAATTCGAAGAGCAGGCGCAAAAGTCGTAGACTAGAAGTTGGGAGTGGTAACAAGTGGGAAAGACGAGGATCCTTTAATCACATTTACACGCAATCTTTATCGCAATGCAAAAGCATCTCAATGCAGCTTCGAAGGGGATAAGAACAATGACAATTGGGCACTTGCAACGTTGAGATCGCCAACGAGCTCGACTTCTTCGTTTGAGGACGCAATGATGACTTTTGAGACAAATGCACACGTCAAACAACACAGACACGTGGGACCGGGAATGAGAAAATGAAGCCCACTTGCTCGTGATGTTATTACCGGGAATGACAATGTGGGCATGGCGGGCATGGACGTTCACTTGCCCTTGGGAGGACCTCTCCTAGCCCCACCGCCACTCTGCCCTGGAGGACCGCTCTTGAAGCGTTTAGCTCCGTTCGCGCCTCCCGCCCCACCAGCTGGCTGCTTCAACTTGACCCTCTCCTTGCTCTTCGCTTTTGCCCCCTCGGCAGCCAGGCTCTTGTCCACCTTGCCGCCAGCCGCCGCAGCTCCACCGAACTTCTTGTTCTTCTTCGCCATTCGACGACCCACCCTATCGGCATCGTCCTTCTTCATCTGCTTGCGCTGCTCCTTGGACAGCGTTGCGTACAGCTCGGCCTTCTTGGCAATGTCTGCCGGGTTGGCGGATCGCGAAGCGGTAGGGCTGCCCGGTACAATCTTGGTCGCGCCGGGAGCTACGCGTTGACGCTTGCCGATGACGTGGGGCGAAGTGCCGTTGGGTGTAGGTGCGCCGCTGGATCGCTCGTAGCGAGGCGCCTTGCGCTGCGGTGTAGTCGGCTCCTGCTCAGCAGCGTCGTTCTGAGCAGCGGATCGGTTCTTTCGGTTGACAGGCGCAGACGTCTTGGTCTGAGTCTTGCAGTACGAAACGCGGATGGGACGTCCTTTGAGCTTGAGTCGACGCTTGAACTCTTTACCACCGGCAGCGATGGCAGCCGAGGCGCCGAGACTTCCCTTGACGCCCTTGATGGATTCGAGGAAGGCCTGCTCGGCGTTGTAGATGGCCATGACTTCGTCGACGCACTGCTGCGAGACGAAACGGACGTAGCCGAACCCTTTGCCCATCTGTGTGGCTGCGTCGCGGATGAGTCGCACGGATCGCACGTATTCGGCGTTGCGTGTCACGGTCTCTGGCGCCTTTCGCTTCTCCGGCAGGATGAAGGGGAACTCGCTCGACAAGGAGTCGAGCAGCTCCTTCGGTGCTGGCTGGCCGTCGAGACCGGTGATAGGGATGGTGACGGCATCGCCTGCCGGTCCGAGCTCCTCGACGAGCAAAGCTTCGAAAAATGCACGAACTTCTTCTTCGTCCATCTCGAAATCGAGACCGCCGACAAACAATGTACTCTTGAGATCGGCGTTGGAGCTGCTAGAGCCGGTGAGGGTGCCATCGAACGTCTTGACCTTTTCGAGACCGGAGGGGAGCACTTCGCTGGGCGACACTGACTTTACCAAGTCGACACGAAGATGACGTCCTTCAAAGTCTTGTCCGTCGGCAAACGAGGCGATCAAAGCGGCAAGAACGGCGCCCGTGAGTCGTGGGTCGATTTGGATGAGTTGCGTCGGTGTTTTGGCGGCGCTCTTGGATTTGGATTTGGGAGGGGCGATGTCGTAGAGGTGGTCGAGGACCGCTTTTGGGTGGGCGATGGTGACGTAGGCAGAGGCGGTCTTTGCCTTTTCGTTGAAGTCCTTGTTGATAAAGGCGATCTTGCGCTTCTGCTGTGCTGTCAAGGGAGCCTGTGCATTCTCTCCGCCTTCGACCGCTGCGACGGCCTCACGGTAGTTTTGGCTGCGCTCCTTGGTCTTGCCCTTCTTGCTTTTCTTCTTCTTGCCGGCGTCGTCGTCGTCAGCACCAGCTTCGTCGAGGGGAACGGTGGGTACGGAGAATGCTACGGAGCGGAAGCGCAAGCCATGCGCTTTTGTGATCATGGGATACGGCGAGAACGATTCGAGGAGGGAGATGAGCTTGCGTTGCAAGGAGCGCGACTGAGCGGCTTCGATGGGAAGGTTGCCGATGAAAAGAGTGCGCTGATCGCGTGTCTCTGATGGCTCGTGCTCTTCCTTGAAGGTCTTTTTGGGATTCTTTGGCGGCTCGGCAGTCTGAGATTTGATGACTGACTCGTGCTGAGGTGGGACAAATGGCTCATCTGCTTCATCGTCTTGGTCGTCTTCGTCGGCAGAGCCTTCGTATTCGCTCTGGCTGTAGAGGAGGGAGCCTTCATCATCGAGGTCTTCGTCAATGCTGGACAGATCTCCGTCGCCTTCTTCCATCTCTACGTCGTCGTCGTCGTCGTCGTCGTCATCATCATCATCGTCATCGTCATCCTCAACAGCGTCTTGAATATCATCCTCTTCGACCTCGGGCTCTTCGGGCACTTGTTGTTGCGCTGCTTTGCGCTTCTTTGGATTGGAAGGTCCGGCAGCAGAGGCAGAATCGGGCGCCGCAGTCGGTGCGGCCGTGGGTTTGGCGGGAGCGGGAGCTGGTGGTGCAGCCTTGAAGAAAGCGTCGAGCTCCGAGTCAAAGTTTGCTGGTGGAGCCACCGCAGCAGGCGCTGCTTCTGTAGACTGTGCCGCAGCTGCGCTGGTCTTCTTTCCCTTCTTGGCCATGTTGATATGGATGACCTTGTAGGAACGGCAAGGAAGAGGTGGTTGAGCAGATGATGGCAAGTGACCTTGGACAGCCAAGGAGTTTGTGCGATTGTGCTGCCTGCAGTTGATGCAATTTTCCACCGCCCGCCTCTGCCAAAGTTCTTAAAATTCTCATCCAGGGTCGTCGAGCCAAAAAAATCATCATTGACCGATTCCCGATCTTCTGTCACCACTCAGTCTTGTCGCACGGCAGTGAGTCCAACACTCTAACACTTTTATAATATCGCTTCGGCAAGCAGAACCGAACGAAAGGAAACAACTTCCAATATCTGCAACCTGCAAACTGCAAGCAGAAAGCAGCCGATGCACTGATACGTTGCCGTGATGCAGCAAGGCCTTGATATGATGTCTTGCGCTGCCTGGCACCATGTCGAGTAAGTGTTCTATGCAGTAGATGGAAAGTAGTCTTGCTGCGACGAAGAGACAGGTCTGTGGGGACGATAGCTGCCGTCGTTGCTTGTTGCAACTGTCTCCCTGGATTGCGACTGTCGACTACGAGACTCAGATCCACCAGTTCGTCAGCAGCTTAGCAGCTCTTTCCTTTTTCTGCTGTCCATGTCGGCACAATGCCATCGTCTTTGCAACCGTGCAAGGCGGGCGCAGGCGGAATTCCACCAACAGACTCGTGCAGGTGTGAACTTTTGGCTGCAATCAAACCATTTCACAAACACTGTATTTGAGGTGAAAGCAGACGAGACGCGTGCCGTGACTGTTCCCACGCCGAACGCACTCAACATCGTTCGGGTCAAAATCGCTGCACTGCGCTGGGAAATCTGCCTCGTGCATTTTCGAGCGCAATCCTTGGCGAGCTGTGTTGTGTCGATCAATTTTTGACACACTGTCAGGGTGCTGCTGCTGTGGAATCTGCCGCTGTCCCTCGGCCATGCTGGCCGAACTTTTCTGCGCAGACACTGCTCGAGTGCCCCACCAATCACGACATTCTTGGGTCCAAGCCACTCTGCCGACCTGCGCTCGTGTGCTGTGCTGTGCGTGACTGTCTCTGTGTATGTTTTAGGCTGGCCCCCCTTTTCTTCGTGTTCCTTTGATTCCCCTCGACTTTATCGGCTGCCGAACCGCCCTTGGTCAGCCTCTGGCCCAGTCAAATGTCGCGAGGCTTGTCCTGCCTCGCAACAAAGGAGTGCTCGTGTGCCTGGTCATTCTCGAGCCGTGTGATCTGCGTGTCAACAGCGACTGTCGATCTGTCGACCTGCGCTGCCCTGTTTGCCCCGCCTCGTGCGAGGCGAGCGTTGGTTCAAGGTTTTGGCCCGCTCGTCGCTCGTGGTGCTCGCCGCCCCCTTCCTCCCCGTTCTCGTCGTCGCTCGTAAACTTTGAGGAGCTTCGGCACAGTAGCAGCTGGCTGCACCGCGACGATCCTCTGGACACGACTCGAATCCACCAACTCGCTCACTCCCACCATCTCATCTCATCTCACCTCACCCCTTGGGCCCCTTCACCACCTCATCCACCTCCCCGCTCCCCTCCTCGCACGTTCGTGTCTCGATCCACCCCTTCCCACTTTCTCCATCGGCCTCGCTCATCTATCGACATCAGCCCCGGTCGGCTCCTTTGAACACATTCTTTACTCTATCTGACCATCTGCTCGCCATCGTCATCATCGGCCTAGTTTGCCCTCTCTCGATCCGACCTAGCTGCCCATCATGACGCTCGACACTCGCAGCCACATGCAGCAGCACCACCAGCACCAGCTCAAGCAGCGCAACGTGCACACCCCAAAGACGCAGCGCGTCATCAAGCGCCAGTCCGCCTCCACCATCGACAACTCGGCCAAATGTCTTGCTGGTGGTCTCTACGTCGCCCCCGCCAGCGGACAAGAGGTTCAAGTCACCAACGTCACCGACATCCGCTGGGACCAGTCGTGTCTCGACAACACCGTATCCAAAATCGACATCTACGTCTACTCCCCTTCCATGCCCAACCAGTACCTCCCCATCCACGTCTTCCAGGGCATCCCCAAGTCTCAGCAGATGTACGAGACCAAGCTCGACCCTCGATGGTGGGGTCGAGACCTCGGACACAACTCGTCCGTCCCCGTCTCGTTCAACATTGTCCCTTCCGGAAACGAGCCTTGGGACTCGTCCAACCCTATGGGTCCCACCTTCACCGCCAACTACGACGTCCCCAACCAGGGTGCTTCCAAGGCAGAGTCGTTCTTCGGCAAGCTCTCCAACTCGGTCAAGACCGCTTTCCTCGAGAATGGCCACCTCACCCCCGCTGGTAAGACCGCTGCCATCGTCTGCCCCCTCGTCGTCTTCGCCGTCGTCCTCGGTCTCGGCATCCGTCGTCTCCACATCAAGCGCTTCAACAAGACCGTCGACTGGGCCGAACACATGGACAAGCGCATGAGCAGGATCTCGGTCGACTGGACCGCCGGTGGTGACGGTTCTGCCGGTCCCATCCCCGGCACTCGTCCCGCCTCGTACATGTCGCGTCCCTCGCGCGACCTGGATGGAAACTTTGCCGGCCGCGGCGCTGGCGCCCGCGTGCCCCGACAGATGGAAGACATCACGCCTCAGTACGCCACCGAGGACGAGATGCGCGAAGCTATGCCGCGAGGACTGTCCATGTACGAAGAGGGCAACCGCACCTCGCGCATCTCTTTCGCCGACACCACGCGCGGTGACCGTGTTTCGCGCATCAGCTACGCCAACTCGACCGACGTCCCCGGTCGATCGTCGTCACAGCTTCCGCGCGCAGGGAACGCTCGTCGTTCGCAGCTCGTCGACTCGTACTACGACCCGGATGCACCCGCCGTTCCTCACCTTGACGCTCGCTACCGCACCAGCCAGGACACTCGTCGCTCGGCGCGCTTCTCGGACGGTCTCGTGTACGCCGAGACGGATGAGGACGACGAGGTGCTCATGAGCCCCACCCAGAACGACGGACCTCGCCCTCTGGGTGCCGGCGACGTCGACCGCATGCGTCAGAGCCTCGATGCCAACGCCCGCAACTCGATGCTCGCCTACCCGGCCTTGAGCATGGTTCAGTCTGGACGAGAGTCGAGCGACGGTCACGACATGTTCGATGGACCAGCTCCTCCGATGCACGACAACCAGGATGCCTACATCGACCACCACCACTACGGACAGTCTCGCCAGCTCGGCGTTTCGGCCCAGACGGGTATGGCGCCTCCTTCCAACTTTGCATCGCCAGACGAGGCGATGAAGCACTATGCTTCGCTGCGTGCCGCTGCCAACTCTGCCATGACCGACGCGAGGGCGCCGAGCTCCAGATCATTGTACACGCCCGGTGCTCACATGTCTGTGGCTGGCTCGAGTCTCAACGAGGAAGATGTGGTCGGCTACAACGAGATGATTGACCACGGCAACCACTCTCGTTGAACAAACAGAACCGGTCTTCCTCCTTTCCGATGTTCCCTTTGCTATGCTGTAATGGTTTCTTCTGCCTCGCTCTTTTGTCCTCTTTCGATTCTTTCATACCTTGGCTTCGGCTGCTTCTTTGTCTTCGTTCTCATCATGTGTCTTCTCTTTTCTGCCTCGCCCACGATGGAAAGCTGGCTGTGCCGGTTGTTTTTTCGTCGACGCATACGAGCCTCGCTTTTGATCAAGAGTAGATGGCGCACGTTGCGTGTCGTGTTTTTTTGCCATGTTTTGTTCCACGTCTTTTCAGAATACGATTCATTCGAACAAACTCTCTGGTGTATAGCTTATGGTGTGCATTGTATGGAGTGAGCAAGAAGTAGAGAAGAGCCGTCAGAGGGATGAGCGGGAGGAAGCAGAGTCGTTTCTCGCGCTAAATTTCGCGCTGTCTGTGGTTTTGTCGTGCGGAAAAAAAGGAAGTCAATGCCAATTAAGTGGATTTTCGCAGTCTGAGGAGGGCAGAATCCCCGCCCCGCGTCGGGTCTTTTCACGATGAAATTTTTGAAATCGGTGCTGATGCGAGTCCGGGCGTGGAGAATGTTGCGCCTAAAAAGTGTGGAGACAGAGAGAGCGGTCCGGCAGAATTTCACTATATTGGTAGCCGGAGTTGTGCATCGAGCTATCTGAAGCGGATGGTGTCTGCTCCACCGCGTCTTCCTTCGAGTCTCATATCATCACAGAGCAATCACCTCGAAGGTCAATACCTCAAACATTCTTTTCAGCACGCTTGTAAGGCTCGGTTCGAGACACGATCAAGTGCAAGCATCGGCAAGGCAGCATCCGAGCATTCCGAGCTACCCCCTTTATCAACCCCCTTCAAGGTTCGATCCTCCTCGGCGTCCATAGTAGACTTGCAGGTGCAGCGCCGGCGGCAAAACTTCATTTAAACCACCTCATCTCGATCATCTCTGCGTGCTGAGGTAAATAGATACCACTCGACTCCTCGAGTTCGTCCCGCAAAGCCTGTCGGACTCACTTCGTTCTAATAGATAAGCAACTTAGCAGCAACCATAGAAGAACCGTCCCAGCATGTCCGATCTTCAGAAGAGCCTTACGCAGGTTGCGCTCAACCCAGCGTACCATGACCTCTTCACCATCCTCAAGGTGAGACTAAACTTGCTGCCTCAGCTTCAATAGCTTTCTTGACGCCGTTGTAGCATGCTGATCTCCTCTATGCTCCTCTTTCTTTGCGAGTGCAGGGTTTCCGAAATGGCGTGGTCTACGGAGCCAAGATTCGTTTCCCTCATGCACTCGTCATGACGTTCCTCTTTGGACGAGGCACGCCACGCGAGAAGCTTACGTTCATCCTACGAGCTACGAAACAGCACGCTTTGAACTTGGGCACTTTTACGCCCCTGTACAAGTTCTTGACCATTGCGATGCGTCGGCTTTTCGAGGCTACTGGTGGAAAAGGACCGGTACCCAAATGGCACAGTCTGGTCGCCGGCTTGATCGGAGGATACTACGTTTTCGGTGAGAGGACACCGGTGAATGAACAGGTAAGTAGTGTGGCAAAGATCCTGCGAGGGAGTTTGATAAGGGTCGTGCTGACAAGATCGTTCATATGTACGATGTAGATCGTGCTGTACACGTCGTCGAGGATTATTGCCTCGTTCTTGCCGAGAGCCGAAACACCCAAGGACTATCCGGTCGGCAAGCCAAAGCCTACAGACAAGAGCTGGTTCGCCGCCTACGCTACCATCACCTGGGGTGTGGTCATGTACCTCCACCAGTACAGAAGGGAGACCATCCAGAGCGGTATGGTCAACAGTATGGACTGTAAGTACGACAACGACCTTGCGATGGATGCACGAGATAGCATGTGAGAGACGAGATGGCTGACACCTTCCATTGCTGCGTTTTGGCGTTCATAGATCTCTACCACAGCGCGGAGAAGTGGGACAGCTTGCGAAACTTGTTCTGGCACAACAAGTGATGCTCGACTGTGCTGGATCGCTGTTTTATCGGTGGTGTCACCCTGCTGTTGTTCAATGTGTACTTTCAATGCCTTCCGCTCTGTTTGTCCTCGATCGAGTCTCTCGGGGTGTTGATTGGTCCAGAGTGAGTGTTCGTGTGAGACGATGGACCAAGGTCGAGAGGCTCAAAATAATTTAAACGTTGTTTGATCTGCCAGTTCCAACATCGATAACCAAAATTGGCATCTGGTACGAATAAACGTGCCATTGTTTTGGTTCGTTTTTTTTCCCCTAGCCTTGTTGTCTCTTTGCTAGAAACTATTCGATTTCGCTTGGTGTTGGTCAGCCTCGCGTTGTTGGTTAAGCGCATTCTGCGAAGAATGTTCCCGACATGAAGCGGACACTGGACCGCCACTGCTGGCTTTCTGCTGTTCGCCGATCTCCGCCTGCTCGACGCTTCCTTCGAATGAGACCGCAGCTCGACGATACAGCGCGGGTAGACTCTAATGTTGCACAGCAAATCCGCTTTGAATGGGATAACGTCATGCTTCAACGGCGACTTGGTGTTCCCGAGCCAATGGTGCAGGGGTAAGGTGTGTCGAGAAGCGAGATCTGACGAGGTCGCGATCATGCGCTAACGTCAGTCGCAAGGAGGGAGGAAAGCCGATGTGCTGGCAGGAAAGACCCCTGTAAGACGCGGCGATCAAGAAGGGGTCCGCAGGTGACGTTGTTCCCCTCCAGGGCCACACGACGAAAGCCAAGCCAAAGCAAGGGGCGTATTGAGCACCACCTCTGGAATGCGGTACAACCGTATCCTCCGCAATGACGTCGCACAGAAGCTCGCAAGTGGATGATGCCGACATGAACGTGGACCGGCAAGGGATGCGGCGCGTTCGAGCTGTACGTCGTCGATCAATGGCTGTTACAACTCTGCGTCGCTGTCATAAGACGCCAAGCCTAACAATCTGCCGTCAAAGGACGATCGACGAGTTGCAGACGATGCTTCGACGGCACAAGGCTGCCCACTTCGACGCCGCGAGGTAGCGAGGCACCTATACTCGAATCGCCAGGCCTTCTGGCGTCACACGACTAGAGCCGGGCTTTGACCAAGGCGAGCATGAAATCGAGGGACGACCTCACGAACCCCTAAAAAAACAACACCGACTTTGCATCTGAGAGCGAAGGTCTGAGCAAGCCGAGCGGAGAGCAAGTTCTCATGCCATGACCTCGGACCCGCGCCGAAGCATGTGCAGCAAGCAGCGGAACAGGAGCGGTGTGAGAGGAGAGCTTTCTTTTGGCCAATTCCAACTCCGTCCCACGCCAGTTTCTCGAATCCAAGAGCGCGCATCAAACGCGTCTCGGGCACGGCAGCAGTGTGGTGCGAGCGACAAGGTGTGTGTCTCGGCAGGTGCTTGAACGCGAGGCCAGGAATTGACAGCGCATACCCACACATGCTCGCGCACACGCACATTTTCCTCCTGAGACCAACAGCGATCCCGCCACGAACGGAGTGTCCGATCTGTCTTGTCAGTTCGATGTGCGCTTGGTTCGGCTGCTTTGCGACAAGAGAGGGCAAGACGTGCGTGTTGTCCTGGAATGCGTCGCGAGCCCCCTTCCTCGCCACTGCGTCTTTCTACCCTGTTTGCGGTCCTTTCAGCGCAGGCTTGGTTCGACGAGGCAGAGGGAAGAGGGGGCCGGGCGACCACAGAAACGAGAGAGCCTCGGCTGCTCTGTGTCGATCATTTTGTCGGTTCGCCTCGCCCACCTTGGCACTGTCACTTTTCTGTCTGTGTGGGATGCGTGCGTGTTTGGGAGAGCCGTGTTCGAGGAGCCAAAAGTGTGCCTTTTCAGCGAGAGCATGGCTTAGACAGACGAGTGCCGCCGCCATCTGCTGCCTCAAAAGACAATTTCGCCAATACGGTACCCCAGTATTCGAGTCCTTTGGCGCTCCTCTGCCTGCCTGCCTGCCTGTCTGTCTGTCTGTCCCTCTCCCCTCTGTCTTTCGCCCTCGTCGCCCTCCTCACCATTCCAAACGCATCCTTTGCTTCTCCACCATCTCCAACTTCCATCTAGTCCCACCTTGCCGTCCATCCCATCCTCTCCCCTTCGACATCCACGGCTGGCACGTTGATCTCGATCCATCGCTTACCTCGTCTTCCGACACTTCAACCAGTCAGCATCACAGTCTCTCGGCCAGTTCTACATTCTTTTTCAACACTCCACTGCTACCCTACATTGCTCGTCATCGCCATCAAGCAACTTTGAGTGCACTCGCCCCTTTGACTCGTCATCCAACATGTCTGCCATCAACCAGAATGCTCCTCGCATGCGTCGTCATAAGCGTCGCATCAACGATGATGGTTCCGAACTCGCTCACGCCGTTCGAGCCTTTGTTGATCAGCACGTTGACGAAGCGCCTCCCCTTCTAGCTCGTCAGGCCGATGGTGCAAACGGCATCGGCCCTGGAGCAGGCGCCAACGCTCCACCCATGGGCAACGGCGGTTTCGGCAACGCCGGCGCCAACGCGAACTCAGATACTGCCACCGCCACTTCCACTAGAGGCCGCGGCAATGGCAACGGCAACGCTGACTCGCAAACACGAACAATCGACACCGCAACATCCACTACTGCTACACCCACTCGAAACCTTTACAGCCCCACCGCCACATCTTCTTCCACACCAGGCGGCCTTATCGATTCGCTCACAGGCTTCCTCGGCTCTCTTGGTGACGAAACCACATCGAGCTCAAGCACCCGCTCCACATCCACTTCCTCATCCTCATCCACCACCTCCTCGTCTTCTAGCACCCGCTCCACTTCCACTTCGAGCTCCTCATCTTCGGTTAGTGTCCCCACATCTTCCCCTATACTGAATACACAGCCACAGACAGCAGCCGCATCGGATCGAAATCATTCGGACGACTCTTCTACGCGCAGCGACGACGACAATCAGAACTCATCGGTTGGTTTCTTCTATTTGTTGGCCCCCACATCCATGTCATCATTTAGCTCCCTTGTTGCCTCCTTACACTTGTCCACCTCGCTCCCCAATGCGCTTCGTCGCAGAGATTTTACATGGCCTTAGATGGTCTTTGTCCTGTTTTTAGTTCCACTTTCCAGCTTTAGCCTCATCCGCATCTTCTCGTCCTCCTTTCGCGCCCGACATGCGTCATCAACATCACATCACCCGCAAGAAAGACATCGAATTCACCGACAAGCGACTCTCCAAGAACCGACCCCTCCACACTCACCTCTCTTCTCTCTTCTTTCTAACCTTTCTCTCGTATACATGTTCGTGTGACTAACGTTGGTTCCCTTCTCCTGCTTTTCTCGATCCGAACACAGTCGCGCACCTCGATCGTGCCCATCACTGCCACAGCTGTCGTCACCGCTACCCCAACACAAAGTGTTGCCGCTGCTGCCGCTTCAACCACACCCAAGTCAACCTCTTCGTCCGCTGGTCCTATCATCGGCATTGTTGCCGGTGCCCTTGTTGGTGTCGTTGTACTTTCCGGTCTCATCGGCTTCCTCTTCAAGAAGTACAGGAAGCAGGATGACCCCTACGAGGGCAACCCATTCGACAGGGATGCTTTCCAACGCCACTCTGCCATGATCCCCGACCATTACGAGTCGGACGAGGGTCACGGAGGTGCAGGCGGCATGTCCCCCGAAATGTCGGAGCACTACCAGCAGTACAACAACGTTGGCCCTCAGTACGAGTCTGGCATCAGCGCCGGTGCTGCTGGTGCCATGACCGCCATGGCTGCTCACAACGAGAACGGTGGTCCCCGTCCCCCGACCATGTTTGCCAAGCACGCCGCCGGCGTCCAGCAGAACCAGCCTCAGGTCGGCGGATACTACAGGGATGGCGACTTCTCCAACCAGATGGTCCCCATGCCTCCTCACTCGGATTTCCACGCTCCACCCGTTGCCGCCTTCGCTAACCACCACGCTGATCAGCAGTACCTCGAGGAACCCGGATTCGGTCAGACCCAACGCTCTATCTCGCCCGCTCCCCAACTGCCCCCTCTTGCAGCCTTTGGTGGCGACCCGTACTCGATCGCCGGTGTAGGCCGTGGTCAGCAGCAGCCTCACAATGTCGCCAACCCGTACGCCCATCTCGACCGATCGCACGGCGGCTCTGGCTTCACTCCCGGCTCTGTCGTACCCCGTCACACTGCCGGTTCTGGATCCGTCTCGTCCGGCGGTGACTCTGCCGACCAACGTCATGCATCGATCAACGCTGCCGAGGCCCTCGCTGCCGGTCTTGCCCACCAGTCGTCGCTCAACCGTTCGGCCAGCCCGCAGCACGATGCTGGCGCCCGATACGACACTGCGGGCCGACCGGGCACCTCGGAAGGCCGATCTGGCACTCCGGACATTCCCAACGTTCAGCAGACGTACGCTCTGTCCGGTGACGTCGCTGGTGCCCACCGCACGAGTGACGGCTCGCAGCACGCTGCTCCTCGCAGCCCCTTTGACAACCCTGCTCCCCACCACTACCCGCAACAGCAGCAGCAGCAGCAGCAGCAGCAGCAACAGCAGCAGCAGCAGCAGCAGCAACAGCAGCAGCAGTACAGCGACCAGCAGCAATTGTCGGTCAGGAACCTCGTACCCCACGGCGCAGGTGGACTCTCTGCAGGTCAGAGACCCGTCTCCACCGCTAGCTCGTTTGCCGATCCTGAAGATGCTTACGGAGGCGTCTACTAAAGCCTCACTCTCCACAAGTTGTCCGCAGTAGAACATTCTTGCGTCGACACCCCCGCTTCCACAAAAATCCCGTCTCTCTTTTTCCGCATCCTAATGCTCTCATGGCTTGTCGTGCAGTCCATCACCTTTCCTTCTCTTGGACTTTGCATTGACGCTTTGATTTCCTCTTGTCTATATGGTCCGTTGTTGCTTGTTTTTCGTGTCCTTGTCGGCCTTTTGTCTTTCTTGGGAATCTTTGAAAAGGTTTTCATTTGAACGGTCTGTTCTTTTGTGTGGTTGTGGTGGTGCGTGCGATGGCGAGAAGGTTGGGGGATGGTCAGATGAGCAGGTTTGATGGGTGACTGGTGATGGGAGGCATGTTCGGAGATTGATTTCAACGCACACGGGTTATCTGAGCGGGTTCGATTGTGGAATGCTGGGAAGGATGAAGAATGCAACATTGCCAAGATGGGGCACGGTGGATGAGGTGCTAGAGTACAAGAGGTTCGAGAAGATTGCGACGAGTGAGGGGACATGGGAAACGTGGTGGGTTGATGTCAAGGAGTGATAAGGACGAAGTGAGAACGAGGGGAAGAGCATGCGATTTGGCGTAGTGAGGGTTTGAAGGAGAAAGCGAATGTGAGGGCGCGCGAGATCACCAGTTTGCGAGGGCCTCCTTTGTAAGAGGTTCTGTTTCCTGTTCGTACTCGATCTCGATCTGGGGACCTTTCTTGCCACCACCACGCTTGTTCTTCTTCTGCTGCTGCGCCTGTTTCTTGTCGGGTGCTGTAGAGGGACCTTTCCTCTTGCTGCCTGGAGCGGGTTCGTCGTCGTCGTCTTGATCGGAATCGTCGGCGTCGGACTCACTGGCGAACTCGATCGTGTTTCCATCCGAATCGTACAGGTCTTCCATATCGCTCTCGTCATCCTCCTCGTCTTCATCGTCGTCGCTGACAAACTCCCTCTCGCCAACACCCTCTTCGTCCTCGAACTCTTGCTCCATCATGCGATCCATCTCGTCGAGATCCTCCTCCAACTCCTCTTCGCTCTCCTCATCCTCCAGCTCCAACTCCTTCTCCCTCTCTCTACCCTCCAACACCTGCATCCAGACGTCCTCGTTGACGTTGAGTGGTGCATCACCATAGGCACCGCTCTTCAACCTCTCCAGAAGCTCCTTCTCGATCGACTTTTCCAACCTTGCCGCCTTGAGTGCTTTCCCTTCTCGTCCTCTTTCCCTCCTCTCGGTCTTCTTCTTGATTGAGACCAGCTCCGGTTGTTCCTCTTCCTTCAACTTGATCCGTCTCAACTTGATCAAATACTGTGTGATCTTCGTCAACCGCTGTTTCGCCTTGTGCGTGATGAATTTCGGCCAGTAGATGAGCTCCTTATCAATCTGCTCCAACGCTCTCGAGTAGTTGTTGCTCAGCTTGACGCGCTCCCATTGACGTTTCGGAGAATGCGCACGTTCAGCGGTCTTGATGTACAGGTAGACGATCCCTTCCCGTTCCCGTACAGTTGCATAGCGCGAATTGGCCAGCGGACACGACTGTCGATTGCATAGACCCGTGAGGTTGTACTCGTTTCGACAGAACGTCGAGTGCGTCTTGGATTTGATCTTGTACGAGCAGAATTCGTGACCGATGATGGTCCAAATCACGTCGTCGGACTGCATCCTTGGAGAAGGTCGATGGTCGAAGCGACCGGTAGAAGCAGTGAGTCGGATGAAAACGTGGACCAGTTCGTTGGAGAGGTTGAGCTGCGTGGAAGTATGGATCTGTCCAGCAAGAGATGGCGAGCGCGCGGTCTTTACTGAGGCCGACCAGAGCGGTGATTGCGACGTTAGCGTGGTGACCAAAGAAGAGAGAGCTCTTTGGTGGTTGATCGAAGTGAGGGTTGAAAGGGTCTCGCTGCTGAGCAATGCGCAATGAAGCGCAGGCTGGAGAAGCTTTTTTTTTGGGTTTGGTGTCAATTGTCGCTTCAAAATTTCCACTTGACCAAAAAAATCCCACATCACGTGCCGGTAACTCAAAAACATGTTAGAGCGTTTCGACGATGTTGATTAGAATATCTCGGCTTAACACCAAAACGAATCTTCTTGACTGTGCCTCATGCAACTGGACCATGTTGATGTCCGCCGCATACATGTTTCGAAGCTGTCCTCTCAAGACTCTGCTGCAGCAATCCAGTCTCCTTCTCCTCATCTAGTGCGAGGGTCGCCCAGCAGTGATAGAATTGATTGCCTTTCGAAACCAACTTGCTTGGAGAAGGACCAGTGTAGCTTGCACGGTTCTCAATCTCCGCTCTCAGAGGGTGTGTCTTGCTATTGTCGTTCAATTGCTTTGGTACATTGATTGATACGAGCACTAAGTTACCGCTCTCAGCAAGGGTCTATCATTACCGGAGTGTCCACGACTTCTTTCGCGCAGAATAGCTTACCGAGCTTGCATCGCCCGAGCGCCATACGTGACATCTTTCCCCAGATAACTATCCGAAGATAACTTTCCCACGTCTCTTTGTTCCTAATCGCTTGAGGGGACCAAATGACGCTTCAGAAAGTCGATGCAGTCTGCCATCGCTGCTGGAAAAAGTTCGCCATGCAGCAAACCATAGTGACCGCATTCGTACGCCTTCATGTCCAGCCTTGGTGTCGCGATCACGTTTTGCACCGTAGCCACAGGGAGCGTGACATTGTCCTCGGTGCCGACGAAAACCAGAGTTGGTATCGTGATGTGTTGATAGTACCTTTTCGGACGTAGGAATGGCATCTTCAGCGCGATACGTGCCGGCACACGAGAGGCGCGTTGCATCGTTTCCAGCAGCATATCAGCCGGAATGAGGTGACGGACTTCCTTGAAGCTTCCCGGCAAGCTCATCAAAGAAAATGCTGCAAATGGAACAGAGCAAATCAGAACGTTGCTCGTTTCGCTTGTCAGTCATCCTGCGAGCGATCCTCGACAAGGTTCGAGACCTCAAAGAATCCAGACACTGATTGGCACGCCTACTTACCCGATCCTGAGTCACCAATCAGAGAGACTGTAACAGGTCGCTCGTCGGTACCCATCAAGTAGTCGTACAGACCATACCATCCGAGAACTGCCTGTTGCGAGAAGGAAGACATTCTCCAGGCTGCTTCAAGTCCATCGGTCATAGGGCATACTCCTATAAGTGCCTTGACAAGCTGGCTTTGCTCGGCAGCGAGCCTCGCAACATGGTTGCCGCCCAGACTAAACCCTAGCACTCCAACTCGACGCGAATCTACGTGCTTGAGCTCGTGAGCAAAACGGACAGCGGCAAGCAAATCTTCGTATTGCCAGTCCGGGTCGATGAGGTTCCTCGGCTTGCCCGTACTCAGGCCGTTGCACCGCCCTTACAAGGAATACCAACATCCTCTCTGGTGTAGACCTTCGAATCCACTGGTGTCCTGGTGGCGCTCATGATGCAGAGGGTTATTGGGAGACCCTTCAGTCGCTTGAGAGCCCCCCCTCCATGTTATATACATTTGCAAGTGGGCTCATCTGCACTTCTGCATCGCATCCAGAGAATGCGCTTGATGCTTCGCGGTGCCACACCAAGATGGATGCATTATTTCCGTATGGTTACCGCCTACTTTGGCTGAGGACGCTTCGTGTGACTAGCAACATGGTGACAAGGCGCTGCGATGGTCGTTGCAGTGATCTGACTTCGAAGCGTTTACAAGCAAGACAAGAGCAATGTGGGTTGCGTCAAAGACCACAGTGAGTCGAACAAGGAGTGGGTCAGACGAGCGGTAACTCGACGAAATGGCCGATTTGGAAAATCTTATCGCGGATGATGGACCTCGCTTAGTCCGCGAGAGATGTGATTGTGAGCAACGAGTGGAATGGACAAGCGGTAACTCGAACAAACACTAGGTGCTCTTTGGCCCATTTGATTCAGACAGTGGTCAATGGCGTCAGTATTGAGCTTGATCATCCATTCGTTCGCGCACTTGCCATCGCATCCATCCCGAATGCATGCTAATATTTCACCAAAGTCGGATCCCGCTCTCCACTCCGGTGGCAACCAAGCGCGAGCCTTTCGGGACACCATTCCGGTAACCCTGCCTGACCTGTTGCTCAAGTTTCAGTTGCCAATCCAACCTGCGTCTTCTTCGTGATAGTCACCTTCTCACTGTGCAGTGGGTCTATACGTGCAGCTACCAGCACTGTTGGACAGGTCGCAGTGCGCAGTCGCCCCAACATGATTCCACAGCCCTGACTGCATCTTCTGGCTGAGCGTGCACGCATTTAATAGCCCGCTAGAACTGGTCGCACGTCCTGTGCACAACGGCACGCATGCAGATGCTACACCCACGGGTCAGCTTCGATCACATCAAGCATGCCGAACTTTGAAGCAGCTGACATACCGGACTTAAGCGGCCAGGTTGTCATCGTGACTGGCGGCAACGGCGGGCTTGGCAAGTAAGTAGAGTCGTGCTAAATGATCACTGTGTACTGGACCATCGCTGACGTATGAGGCCCAATTTGATCGGCTAGAGTCACCTGCGCAGAGCTTTCTCGGAGCGGCGCTAAGGTGTATATGGCGACGCGATCAGAGGCCAGTGCCAAAGCCGCAATCCGAGAGATTACTACCGATCATCCTCATGCCGACATTCACTTTCTACAGCTCGACCTAGCCCAGCTCACCTCGGTGCAAAGATGCGCCGAGGAGTTTTTGTCGAAAGAGTCCAGGCTAGATGTTCTCCTCAACAATGCCGGGATCATGGCAACACCTTACATGCACACCAAGGACGGCCTGGAACTCCAGTTCGGAACCAATGTGATGGGTCACTATTTGCTCACGATGCTTCTCCTACCAACGCTCATCAAGACCTCTTCCTTACATGAACATACTCATGCAGGATCAGCTACAGTCCGTATCGTTCAAATTGCAAGTGTGGCACACAAGTTTGCGTCATCGGATACTTCCTTTGAACATCTCGACGCAGTGAACAAGCAGCATTGGCCCGAGTTTAAGGGGACCTGGAATCGATACGGTAAGAGCAAGACAGCCAACATCTTGATGGCAAACGAACTACCCAAGTACTTCCCGGCCGGCGCTCGGGTCAGGTCGCTTTCCCTCGATCCCGGCCATGTGCGTACCGGCCTGCGACGTGCACCTGCCGAATCGCTTGGTTTCATCGGGCCCCTCCTGCTCAAGGTTGCCAACGCTGTTTCAGTCGCTCCTGAACAGGGCGCCCTAACGCAGCTGTACGCATGTACGTCGCCAGAAGCTGATCGCCTTGGCCGCAATGAAACGTATCTGGTGCCAGTTGCCAAGCTGGGAAAGAAGTCGCCACTGGCGGCGGACAGCCGCGGCGTCCTCGGTGGCGATCTGTTTAGGTTCTGCAACCGTTTCATCAAAGATAAACTTGGCCTTAGCGTCACAAGCTATCTCTCTCAAGCTGGAGTCACAACACCTGCCGAGCATTGCGAAACGAACGACTCATGATAATTGATGATGTAGTGTAATGTAACTTCTTCTCCATTACAACTTGACCGGCTCGCATCCACGGATTTCTGATCACGTAGCCTTGTATACGTTTTCCATCATGTATGCAACGTGATCAATATGCCATTCTGGATCTTGCTAGCGGTCCAATACATGCAGCAGCAATGCCAACACGTCTGCTGTCATGTCCAATCACACAACATGGCTACCGGCAACGCACCACGACAAATTCACCTCAACTTGACTTGCGAGGCACGCCACCCAGCCACCAAGGTAGGTAGAGGTGAACGAGCCTGCGCACGAAATGACAAGTTGGCCCAAAACGATCCGTCCGGCTTCTGTTCTGAAGCGCCTGGGTTAGCATGTTCCCCCCCTCTATGCTGCTCGCCCAGGCGGCGAAACGTGAAGACACAGAGCGGGACACCCAGCCCCTTATGCAAGGCACAGCAACAAGACAGAGAGACAGGCTTTTACGAAGTCGTTCTCTCGCGTGCTGTCGATGCGACAATGTTACGCCGAACGACGGAAACACCAAGGGGGCAAACTGCAGGAACACACACTCTTGTCCGACATCTCGAGCCCCGAGATGCGAAGTGATCTAAGCGAGCGATCCGAGCGCGGGGATCGAGGATGTACATGTGGACCGAGTTGACCGATGAGCCCGAGATCACGGCGGGAGGTGTTTCTAGCGCAACCTGACCAGATCGGTCAACCTCACCGGCGTATCTCTGCTTCTGGGTTTCCTCACCGCTCGATCGGGGTTTCGGCCGGAAAAACTGGCCACGAACGGGGCTATTACGAAAGCTGATCAGGTAAGTCGACGCACGATGCCGGTCCTGGCAAGAGCGATAGACGTTGTTCTTGTGGAAGCGAGATGCACGTCGAACAATCATCCCGGTGAATGCGGTGTTCAGCAAGCGGCCTTCGCGATCAAATTCCGACTCGTCTCGCGTCTTATGTTTGCATGCTTCTAGATGAAGACCGATCGTAGGTGGAAATTTGGCTCACAGTTTGTGTTGGTCTCGGCAAACGATTGCATCGAGCAACGATAGGGTCTGCGCATGAAATCTGGCGAACCCGTGCAGCAGCAGACGACTTTGATCTCGTCACAAGTGTTTAGGTCGGAGCGCACAGGTTTGAGTTTCAGCGTTCCAAGTCCGACGTAGCAAGCCATAACGTCATTGGCGAGAGCCACATCGCTTGCTTGAGACGCGAAACCTTGGACGGACATGATATCGTGGCTTCGCAGGACAAAAGTGGCGCAGGTCGCATTGTCGCCACAAATTGCCTATTCAGGAACAACAGTTCGGGCACACGGGAACAAAACACGACGGGTGTCCTGTCCTTTCCCGCATGCCAGTCGGGTGATGTACCTGCAGTAGGCTCCAAACCGCTGTTTCCCAAGAGCATGGAAGATCGTGGCAAGGTCAAGCCTCTAGAACGTCCGAGATTCGACCGAGTACTGTAGTGCATGATCCATCTCAAACATCGAGCCGCTTCATGAAGCGATTCGTGAATCGTACGGGCTCTGCACCGGCGATCCGTCGAAGACTCCCATGAGGCTGCCTCGAGTCCGATACATCAACTTGTCGGAGCTAGATGCGGGATGTGGTCCTTCCTGTTTTGGAACAGGGGGCTGGAGCGGAGGACCAAAATCACTTCATCAAGGTGCGACGAAACGGGAATGAAAATAAGAAGCCACACGCAGCGGCGCAGCGCTTTGACAGCTCGCTTACGGTGATCCCCGGGCCTTGGCAGCAGCAACCAAAATTCGGGCCTTCCGTTTTCTTTTCTCGTTTTCCATTTTTGTTAATTTTTCTTTCTTTTCTGTGCTCAACATCCACCACCGGCAACCAATCCAGGAGCATCAAGGTTCAGACTGTGCAATGGATTTGCAGGATGTGACCGACTGCGTGGTAAGCTCGCACGCTTCCAATTTCATGCGTTCATTCAGGAACGTTGCCCGAAGCTCCGACTCTGGTGAGAGACGGTTGCATAACTTACACTTTACTTGTGGTGTACTTGGATCCTTGCATCCATCTGCCACCTGTCGATCAGGTACTGTTTAGTGAGTAGTTTTCACTCAACTGTCCTCCGTGCATCTGTACGAGGCGAGTCTGAAAATAGAGCGTTGATTGGTTCGTTGTAGGAGGCGCAAGAAGCAGGAACAGCAGATCACAAGCCAGCCAAGCCAGAAAGGGCAAAGTTTCTGCAGCCAGTGAGACTTGCCAATCCGTTCGGCCTATGATTGCGGAGCATCTTGCATCGTGCAGCTCGGTTCCGCAAAAACGCGGTTGTTTCGAACCACGTACGCACGCCGAATGCATCGGAAATGCGAATTCGATGTTGTTTCCGCTGTCCTGCTGTCTGGTAACCATGTTGGTCCGCTTCGAGGGCGCGTCGACCGATGTGGTTGGTCGAAGCTCCACGACCAAGGCTGCGATTCGTGGCTGCATGTCGTCGAATTCGATTCGACGTGCAGCGAGTGACCACTAAGTTGGTTGAGTCGCTTTGCTGTGGAAGGTGATTTCCAAGCTCACGAACCGGGGGGCAGTCGGTGCTAAGCACACAACAGCGTAGACACGATCGCACATCAAAAACGTTCTCCCCCCTGTTCCTCGATGAATGTCCGTGTTGCCTCGGTGTCTCCAATTTCTTCCGCACGCTGCCCTTTCTTCTCGTGCCGATAGATGTGGGAGGAGGCACCGCAGCCGCAGCAGAGAGCTCGGAGTCCGGGTAAGCCGGGCCCACCACGCAAGAGAACCCTCAAGGTTACGAGAGAAAAATTGCATCGCCCGGTCTGCGCCCCGATATAGGCGTACTGTACATCTGTACGTAAGTTAGAGATACAATAGTGTGCTTTTCGGTTGCAACTCCGAACTGCTTGAATGCGTAAAGTGCTTCCATCCGCTGCAACGACACACTAGAAAAAACGAACAAAAGGAGCGGTCTAGAACGCCTTTTTCGTGGTGCCGAAATTGCAAAGAACGGTTTCATGCGATCATCCATGGAGTTTGTTGGTTGAGCAGAGAGAAACAGACCGAGGAAATTTTCACTCTGTTCTGAAGCGTGGCCGAAATACATGGAAAAATGGTCCAATCTTGTAACATGATCATGTTGAACGACCAACTCCGCTGCGACACTGGCGTGACAACATGTCATTGCGGGCTGGGCTGTACAAAGCTGCTTGTTACAGGCGACAAGACTTTCAGCTCGTTCTGTCCGCTTTGGTTGGTCTAGTGTTGACGATTAACGCATCTTACCCGAATGCGCTGCTCGCTGAGCCATTCAATTGAAGAGTTGCACGGCCACACTCAACCTCATCTTATTATACCAGCGCAGCAAGACAGACAGGGAGACACCTCTGGACGAAACAGGCTTTTGCGGAGTGGGTTCGCTCGCGTGCTGTCTGTTCGATGCAAGTTTTTTTCTTTCGCGTGGCCGAAGAAGGCGCCGAGCAGCGGGCAAAACACAGGCAGCGGCAGTCGCGCCGTTGTCAGTTGGGCGGCAGGCGCATCGCATGGCTAGAAGTTGCAGCTCGGCGTGGCTCGGGTAGGATGCGGTGATGAATTTTTAGAGTCTGGATTTTCCAATTTTTGCTAAAAAAAAAAAAGAGGAGAGAGGCGAGACGAGGCGACCTTTACTCCAGATTGCAAATCGCCCTCGCTTCGAAAATGCCGGCCTGTAGATGGTGCGATGGCAAGCGGTGCATCGATCCAGTCGTTGGAAAATAGTCAGGGTTTTATGCACCAACTCGGCGTCCGCGTGCGAAATGGCTGCGAGCCAAGTCAAAGCTGCTAAGCCACACTCGATTCGGTCACACTCAGTCGTTTACAAGCAATCACCCACTTACCCGCATCCCTCTCTCATCATACTCAACTCGCCTTCACTTGGGTATGCCTCTTTGTCGTCCCCACCGTTGACGTCCCACCAAGCCCTACTGCGGGTTCACGCTCTCCGGTGCTTCGTTTTCATTCACGCACTCACCTTTCACTCGTTCCTTCATTCATCCACGCATACACTCGCTCTGCCCTACTTGTCCTTGTCCCTCGCTTCGACTTCCATAGCATCTACGATCTACCTTACCGCCATCGATCTGCGCTCATCGTCGCTTTGCGCAACCATCATCTCATCTCGTACGCCATCGCTCCAGACCCTACGCGCATCGGCTATTCGCAGTACAATCGACTTTGATATTGGCTTCACCTGCATCGCGCGCACGCACAGCATCCATCCCCTGCTCCCAACCAGCGTCGACTCACTCGTCGAATCGCACGACGTACCTTGTGCTGGTGTACCGACATTTGATCGCCGCAGTTTCGTATCCATGCCGTCTCACACCTACACATCGCCTTGAAGCGATCGCATCCAAGCTCACACTTTCGGCGTAAAGCGTAGCGCTGGTACAAGTTGAGCATCTCATCCTGGGCACCAGCTGCTTGCCATGCACCACGACACGATGGCGTCCGGAAGCAGGGCAGGCGCTCCCCTTCCTCCTCCGACAAGACGCTCCATCTCTAGCCAAGCCGCTTCTGCCTCTCGCTCTCTGGCTGCCACCGCTCCTTTGGCCTCCCCGCCTCCCTCAGCGTCATCCTCTTCGTCTTCACCATACGCTGGACTCGCATCATCCGCATCCTCTTCCTCTTCTCTATCTGCCACTCCCTCCCGCAGGTCAATATCAGCCTCGGCAGGTCGCAACTCTCTTTCGCACCGAAGCATGCCACTCTCACCCGCAAACAGCGCATCCTACGACGCCCCGCCTCGACAGCATCTTGCGCAGCGCACCGCCAGCATCAGCTCTGGTAGCGACGCTGCGTCCACCGAGCCAGCCCAGTATCCGAACGCTGGCAAACACCGCACATCCTATGAGGCTCCTAGCCTCCAACCCTCACAAGCGCCCATGCGACCGCCGCGCGCTGCCGCTCGTCCTTCCGCGGATCGCGCTGCCAGGCTTCCGCGCCCGCGTTCTGTCGAGAGCCTTCGTCTGGATTTAGACGGTCTCGATCTCGGCGGCAACCCACCCTTCGCCTCGCCTCTCGATGCCACCAACGTAGCGACCCTTCATGTTCGAACCAGATCTAATACCGCGCAATTGAGCTTGGCCGCCTCAAAACCTGCTTTCCACATCCCCAACTACAGTGCCGCTCCCGTCGACCCAGAGAGTCTTTGCGTAGCGTGTACGCACAATGCCAATCCCAACAACGCGCCCAACAGCATCGAAGACAGCTTCTCGCTTCATCTTCGCGAAGAGTGCAGCGACTATCGCGAGATCTTGTCGTCTCAGACCGTCCTCAACGCTGTGGTCCAAAAGCAGCAGCAGCGTGATCGCAACCCGAGCCTCGAAACAGTGCATTCACAGCGATCGCGCGCATACTCGATCAGTCATGGCCAGGTGCTTGGAGGCTTCGCAAGTCTCGGTCTGCAGACAGAGGCGGCTCCAGAGCCTCTCAAGCCCCCCAAGCCCAACCGTCAGAGGCCTGCCCGAACCGTCACCGAGGCATCCACAGACGAGTCCGAGTCGCCTGCCACACCCATTGAGTGGCGTGACAGCTTCGGCAATTCTGCAGCCTCTTCGCACGACCCACCGCCCAAATGGGCGCATCTTACTGCGCGGCCCTGCAACCCTCTGGAACCGCTCGACGTGCTCTCCATCGAGGAGATGGGCCTTCACAGTCTCGACGTGGGCAGCCTCAATGACTGGGAAGGATGCAAACTCTCTGCCGAGATTCTTTGTCCCATCAACGGCCATCAACGCATCGAATGGTCCGTCGCCCAGACCAACCGTCGCAACAAGAAATGGGTGGTCGTGCCCAATGCCACTATCACCTGCGGCGTCACTCAGGACCTGAAACCGAGCGAGCAGGCCGAGAGGACTGTCATTGTGAGCAACCGATCGCTCTGGCTCGACGAAGCTGAAGCGACAGCTGCAGATGTGGTCTCAGCCCACTCGTCGGGCATGCCGGTGTCATCGCAGCAGGACCGTCGCGCAGCCGTCGCACCGGCTCATCGCAGCTCGATGCCCTTCTCTGGCAAGGCTGGCTTCGAGCTTTGCCTGCTTCGTCCCACCACTGGCCAAATCTGCCCTCCGGTCTACCTTGCCAACGCCTCCACTCATCGCTTCCTACAGAGCTACCGAAAGCAACTTGGTGCGCAGAGCACGCCCAATCCGCCGCGCTTGCAGCCAGCCGCTTCCGGCCAGCTGGACAGGAAAGCTCCCGTTCCCGTTTATCCGGCTCTTCGACGATCCAGATCGCGTCCTTACTTGCGCCAGTCGCAGCCAGCTCTGCGCCGCTCACGTTCAAAGCCCTATTTGCGTGCCTCTGCGCAACGACAGGAAGCATTGCAGGCAGCGCCGCCCACCGGTTTCAACCCCGAATCGTTTGCTCCGTCGCTGCCAGGCGATCCGCTCGTACGCGCACATCCGGGCGAGTCTTGGCCCTCAGCAAGAGTGCGCCGTTCCGACTCGATGCAGTCGTATGATTCGGACTCCAGCAACGAAGCTGGCAGCACAACGTCCGAGGACGAGGCAGGCCTTTCGGCGACCAACATGCGCGAATCGATGATCGGCTCCGCCTCTTCGGCGTCCTACGATAAGGCTGCTCCAAGCGATGGCCAAACTCCTGCACCTTTGGCGATTCCGATCGCCCTTCGAGCAAGTCGTTCTGCCGGAGCACTGCGGTCCCTCTCGCCTGCCTCATCAGGGAGTCGTGGCCTGAGCAACAATTCGGAGACATCGGCTGGTTTGGCCGGTTGGCAGCCCAGCAGCTTGGAGCAGAAAGGATATCTGAAGCAAGGCGCCAGCAGCCCCTCGTACGAGGCCGACTCTTGGCAGAGTACCTCACCCACCAGTGCATCGGCGACCACGTCGCTCAGTGCCAGCAGCAAGCAGAGCCGCAGTCGCAAAGGCCTCCACAAGGCTTTGCTCAAGAAAGACAAGATGCTCAGCTCGTGGTTCAAGCGCCGACCGGAGCACGGTGCTTCTGCGATGTCTGTATCGCCCGTCAAGGTTGGCGAGAGAGCACAGCCCGGCCCTGTGATCGGCGATGCCGTCAGCTCGCAGATTTTCGCCAACGCGCTGCAGATTCCTTCGAAGAATGCGGTGCCGCAATCGACACCGCTGACAGAGACGGCGCTGGAAGACTTTCAGCGAGCCATGTTCCGACCCGCTTCTCCCGAGTCGACCATCATGGGCTCCAGGAGGGGCTCGGAAGCTCTCACTCAGAAGGCTGTCGATACACCTGTACAGGCGTCGGAACACAAGGCAAACACCGGGAGCGGCAACCGGCAAGAGGTGCATTCGGCGCTCTCCCAGATGTATGGGTGGGATGCGCAGCAGGCAGCAAGCAAGAAGTTTCAGCGTGTGGCGGGTGGTGTCAACGCGCCAGCAGCCATGTCGTTCGAAGATTTGGATGAAGAATGCGCTTTGCTGGGCCTGGACGCGGTACCTGCGGGAGCGCTGACCATGCTCATTCCGCTGCCTCTGATTGGGAGGAACACGGTGCAGGACGCGCTGCGATACATGCGCGTCAACTTTGTCCCCTTCAAGAGCTTCAGCGATGACTTTGAAACGGCGACAGCGGGTGCAGGCCCCGCTGCGTCGCCGAATTCCGAAGCCGAGGCTTCTCTGTCGCACAGCATGAGCACGAGCAGCAATCAGCTGACCGAGCAACGCCCTGCTGCAGGCGCAGTCAAGTCGTCGGAACAGTCGAGTTGGAGACGCAAACTGGGTCTCTCCAGCAATCGTAACGGTCAAAACGCAAATGGCAATAGCGGTCAAGCACCACAAGCTGCACGACCTACATCCGACGCAGCACGAGCATCACCGCCGCCAAGAGCAGCATTCGAGCCGTTCCGAATCACAGCTGTGGTACACGACGCACCTTGGACATCGAGCAGCTCTGCGTCGTCCTTGGACCCACGTCTGCCCGAAGCTGGAACGTTCCCGGTGGTGCTAGGCTACTGCAACAACTCTCAGGGGCTCGAGATGGTGCCGGAAGGATGGGGAGCATTGAAGCTGGCAGGTGTACCCGTACCGACGAAGCCTGACGGCAGTCCGTTGGATGGCGTTCATCCTCTGCATGGGGTGACGGATATGATTACGAGTGGGTGTGTTGCGGTTATGGATGTGTGAGCAAAGGGAAGACGAAGACGAGACGCAGGTTGTTTGATATAGCATTGTCCCGGTCACTATTGTATTTGTATGCAAAACAGCATTCTTGCAGTTCCTTTGCCGGTTTTCTGCGTGATATGAGCAGGGCTGTGGTTTGTCGATCATGTATCGCCTGTGCGTGACGCTCTGAGCGATGACAGCTCGATGCAATGCTGCCAAGGCTGGGCTTGTGCGTGATCGTGAGCAATGGACCCCTGCCTCGGCTGCTTCCGCATGTGATTTGAGATCGACCTGATCTGCAGACAGCCCGGTTGAACCGTCCGGCTCTCCCAGCAGTTGTTTGCGACGGAGACCGTGTGTGGCGCTTGCATACGAAAATAATCAATTTAAGCAATGGGCTGAGAATGAAATTCCCTCCCTCCTCCGTGTTCACATGGCCAACCTCTTAATTGTCTGTCGGAGTTGATTCCGATGACAACCTATTTCGGTGTTCGAGGCATACTAAGCCCTTTGAGCTCGCATGGGCGGTCAAGAACGTGTTGGTGGAGCATGTGTCGATCCCGCGACAACCGGTGCCCTCTCACCTGCGTCGTGTTAGTACGGAGGCACACAGTTCATCAAGCGCATAGGCGAGATGCAAGATGCTTCTAGTGGAAAAAGCTTAATTTTACCAAAGGGAAAGAGAGAGAGAGGTGACAAACGCCAAGCGAGGCTGGACCCTGGGTCTATCCGAGCTGGAGAAGCGCTTTGACAGGTCGGTTGCTGCATACACACAGAGGGCCTCGAATGGCTCCATCTCTACTCATGTTTTTGTGGATCAAAGCGAATTTGCGTTGGCTTTGGTAGAGGCTATCAATGAGAGGGGAAAGCATATTGATGATTGTGGTATCGGTGGGAGAAAGGCCGGTTGTTCGGCCTCTTCGGGCGGCTTCCGATGCAGCGTTGTCGCCGAAGCGCTCGCTTTCAACGACGAGGAAGAGGAGAAAGGCGGCTTGGCTGTTGTGGCTTCGAGGCTGCTCGTCACACGTGAGCTCAGCCCTGTGCAGCACAGGCCGACTGGCTATCGTCGATCGATTCGCTACTCCCTTCGATAGCTCTGCGACGTAGGCGTCTTTCCTTTTCTCCTCCATCGCTGGGACCCCCTTCTCGGATCTCTGCCGACGTCAACAGAGTTGAGGGTCTCCTACGCCTTGACCCCTCTTTCAACGAGGTCTGAGCACGTCCTCAGCCGCGAGAGCCGGCTGCTCACCACCCACCAACCGATTAGGCGCTCTCTGACCACATCTCTCGGGCCCGCAAGCGCCCTCCCGTGGCTACCTTGATCCAAGTGAGAACCACCATCTCATTAATCTGCACAACTCATTTTCGCAAAACACCTTCGAGGCAGACCTACAGCACAGTGCTCTTTTCGCACAAACGGCTACGCGGCCGAAGGTGGGACCAAGAGCTACAGTATCTTGCTCCAGCGGGTACGCTCGAGCTTCGACTATAAATCGGAAAGCACGGGCACCACTTCCACAGCTTTATCTTTCGCACGCCAACAATCGCATTCCATCGAGCTCAATCCCACTGATAACCCAATTCACAAGCCACCGAACCGTCTCTTTCATTTGGCCTGTCTGGTGCAGCTGGCCACCCACGGTTCCGCGGGATTCATTCAAGGCATATAAGGCGTGCCTCCCACGGCTCAGTTTGAGCGGGCCCTCCCCGTTTCATCGCCTTCCTTCATCGATCTCTGATCGTTTTCATCCATCAGGGCTTTGCTTCGCTTCTTTCCGGCTCACAGTACTCGCAACCTGTCTGCTCGCTCTGACCGATCCGTTATCGTCATGTCGCCGTCAGTTTCCGGCCCACCCATTCGACGTATCAAGTCCAAGAATATACTCTCTCGACCCGACCACAGCGATCCGCTATCGCTCGTCCTCCAGCCTCCAGTCAACGAGACGCCCAATGAAAAGCAAGCACGTCTTCAACAGGAGAGACAGGCCAAGCAGAGATCAGACGAGATTGACAGATTTCTCAAACAGCAAGACGATTCAGCCTCTCATGAGCTACCTTCTGCAGTCTCGGGTTCAGCCGAGGCCACCGGCAACAAGAAGGGACGTGTCTACAAGATGGTGTTGCTCGGTCAAGCTGGGGCGGGCAAAACTACAGTGCTCAAACAGATGAGATTGCTGTACGACCCCCAGGCGCACGAGAGAGAGCGACAGGGATGGGCACGTATTGTGCTGCTCAATCTCATCTCGAGCGTGCGGGTCCTGCTGCAGACTCTCTCGCTGTATCACGATCAGAGACTTGAACGCAAGTCGGGCGAAATGAGTCGACTCGAGGGGAATGCTCTGCGTACAGGGGAGGACGCGGACGAAGCAACCCGCATGGAGCTCGCAAGGGAGGTGGGACCGAAGAATGAGATCAACACCTCGAGCATGCCATGGACCGCACACATTCCCAAATTTGTGCAGCTGGAACAGGCGCTTCGAAGCGAGTTGGGTGCCTTCGGAGAAGATGTGCACCTGCCGGGACACAGTGACACAGCGAATACCAGAATGGCAAGTCAAGCGAACAGCAGCGACATAAGGTACAAGTCTGGCGACAAGAGCCCTCTGCTGCTCAAACCGGGCTGGCAGGCACGTCTGTTCACTTATGCTCGTCGCTCATTTTCTTCGGCACAAGCAACTCGAGACGGCGCACGTCGTGAAGAAGGTGTCAGTAGCGACGATCACAGCGACGAGTCAGTGGAGCTTCTGCGCGCTGTCCAGGCGGAGGTGCTCGCTTTGTGGACCGACGACGTTAGCTGCCGCGCACTTCGCAAACGCGGTCTCTTTCTCGATGGTCAATCGGATGCGGCGACATCGTACTTCCTCGACAGCTACTCCCGCATCGTTGAATCAGCATATGAGCCAACAGACAACGACATCTTGCATTCGCGCGTCCGCACCGTCGGTGTTACGGAAGACGTCTTTCGCGTCGATCGTTCGCTCATCTATCGCATCTATGATGTCGGTGGCAGTCGATCACAACGAGCCGCTTGGGCTCCGTTCTTGGACGACATTGAGTCCATTGTCTTCCTCGCGCCGCTCTCGGCCTTCGACCAGCCGCTCGTGGAGGACTCTTCGACCAATCGACTCGCCGACACATTCACACTATTCAACCAGATCGTCGCCAATCCACTGCTGCGACACGCTTCCATGATTCTGTTCCTCAACAAAATCGATCTTCTCGAGAAAAAGCTTCGACAGGGTGTACGGCTTCAAAAGTACTGGCCAGAGTATGTGGGGGACAACGATTTCGAGGCGGTGTGGAGATGGTTCAGAGCCAAATTCAGGGACGCGTTGAGGAGGGCAGAGGACGAAGCGAGGTTGGATCAGGGGCAGAGGAGGAGGCTGTACGTTCATACGACGGTGGCCACCAGCACGGTGCAGATCAGAGCGATTCTGATGAGTGTCAAGGATTCGATCCTGAGGGAAAACCTGAGGGTGACGGGTCTGGTCGGTTGAGATCGATTGACGACGTCGCATGGTGACGAGTTGTAATTCTACATCGGCATCCGCAAAGTGAACGAATTTGACATCAAAAGGCTTCTGTGTTACAGACGTGCACTTCACGATCCGTTGGCAATTGGGACAAAGCTGCGGCTTGCTCGTCATGCATGACTGTTGCGCTCGTCAAGTCGTATTCTGTTGAATGTCGAGCTTGACACTTATCGACAGTCGACTGTTCGAAATGGTCGCGGTTGCCGCGACAACCTTGGCAAGGTGGTAGGAACTTCAACTTCGAGTTTTCCGCTTGATACCTTCGAGATCGGTCATCGTAGGTCAGAGGAGACTTTGGCGTTTGACCATAACTTTGCAGAAAGGTTTTCGACACCTCGAGTAGGCGATGGTCGTCGACGATGCACTGACAGGTGATGATGCATCAGCCCGGGTGCAAAGGTGCAGTGCGACATTATTCACTCATGAAGAAACATTCGTACAAAACAGATCCTTCTCCTCCTCCGCTTTCTCCAACTCATACCTTCAAGCCGACCCAGTCAACATCACCACTTCAACGCCTGCGATGTCACCTCTCTCACCTGTACCCCATTCCACAACTGCAAACCCCTCCTCACCCTCCAATCCCCCTTCTCCCCGCACCCCGCACCACTCCACCCCATCCAAATCCTCCTCCTCCTCAACGCTCCCAAACAGGCTGTACGACACACTCTGGCGTCTTCAATATCCGCTGCTAGCCTCGTGGGTGTTTATAGCGTTGGAGCCGTGGGAGAAGGTGCTTGTCGCAACGGTGTTGGTAGCGATGGCGGTGGTGGTGTGCGGATTGGCGGTGAGGTGGCCGGAGTGGATGGGCGGAGTGGGGAGGTTTGTTGGAGGCTTTGGAGGGGTGGAGAAATAGGATGCGGAAGTGGCAGGGGCCGACGTTGACGACGAGATCGGGTGGGTGGATCACCTCGGTCAAAGATGGGATGGTCGAGGAAGTTGTTCACGAATCACGTCCTCCAACGCCTCTGCATGAGACGTCGTCAACCTCTTCCCCTCCCCCACACACACCATCTATCACGCACTCACATCATCCCCACTTTCACTTCCAAACTCTCACACACACAACCCACAATACGCTCCCATCTGCTCAAAAAGCCATCTGTTCCATTTAAGAATCCTCTCTCCATCACCCGCGTCTCCTCACCCCTCCAACCACCAGATCCCACCCCACACCTGGGAACGGCACATGCAGCAACCTCCTCATCTCTGTCCACTGCACCTGCCTCACCATCCCTGCTCCCTCGCCTACCGCCTTCGCCTTATCCACCAGCTCCAAAAAGTCCCTCTTCGCCGCCTCCCCCTTCCCCGTCAACTTGCCCAAGCCCGCTGCACCCGTCAAAAACGGCTTCTGCCGCGTCCCCACCAACACGAAATCCGTCCCCACCATCAACGACCTCACCAGAGACCCCAACAAGAACGCCGCCAGCGCCACCAACAGCAACGTCGACAACGCAAACCGCCTGTCCGAGCTCAGCAACGACCCGATCGCGTTCGCGCCGTCCTTGGCCAGCTGCGCGACCGTGTTGCCTGCATTGGCCGCTGCTTCCGCCACCGCTTCTCCGGCCGAAGTCTCGCCGCCGCCGGCTGCGTCCGCTGCTTTGTCACCAGCTGCGGTTCCGGTGGGCTTGTCCTTGTGCTCTCCGGATTTGGCGCCGTGTTTGGCTCGATCGTTGGCGGCGAGCGCTTCGGCGTTCGTCTTTGCCGAGGAGGATGAAGCGACGCTGCTGCCTCGTGCTGTAACCGAAGAGACGGAGGTCAGGGATGAGGCTAGAGCAGAGCCAGTACCGAGACGAGAGAGCGGATAGGTGCCGAACATGTTCATGATCTGGGCCCCCGCCGACGTGGGTGCGGACGGCGTCGCGGAGCGAGACGGGGGTGCCGAGCCTGCTGCAGATGCGTTGGCTGAGCCTGAGGCCGAGTTCGGCGACAAAGAGCTTGCCTGCTTGTTCGCTTTGTCTGCAGTCGTGTCGACCGTCGAATTCAGTCCTGAAGTCGCGGCTTTGCCTGTCCCGCTTGCTCCCGAAGCCGAGCTGCTCCCGTTGCCCATCTTTGTACCCTTAGACTCAATCGAAGCTGCTTCACTACCCGCTCCCGCAATCAGCAGATCCTTGCGAGTCGCAACAGGTCGACGCAAAGCCGCCGGCAGCCGCACATCTTCCTTCGCAGCCACCTCTCCAGCTCCACCCGACTTTCGCCCCGACTTCGGCCTCGGAGGAGCCACCCGTCTCAGCTGCGTCATGGGCTCCACTCCGATCTGTTCCCTTTGCAGCATCGCCGACGTCTGGTTGACATGGACGATGTCGAGCTTCGCGTCACCGCTGCGTACTGTGACCTTGCCTGTCGGCGTGGCGAATGTCGACACGACGCCTGTGGTCGAGTCCTTGGCACCGACAGTGTTCGAGTCTGTGCCGCCGCCTTCGCTCGTGAGCGGCTTGACGACCATTCGCAGGACGGCGCCTTGCTGTAGAAGCGCGGTGTACCAGGTTGGGATGTCGGGCGCCTTTGATCCGGTCAGCGGGTCCTCGACTGGGTCGAGGAACGCAGTGGTCGGCACGGTCACACGGACGAGGTGCTTGCGCGGTCTCGCAGAAGGATCGAGCGTCGCGGCGAGTACAGCGCTAGGCGGCAAGTCGTAGACTTTGAGCTGCACAGGCAGATCTCTGCACGCTTCTGACGCCATCGCGAGCGACAAATTTGCTTCCTTCTCCCCTGCTTTGCTCCTTGAAGCCGACGATCCAACCGGCGTCGCGGATCTCTCGATAACTTGGTCATTCGACTTCTGCGAATTTGCACCCGTCGCGCTGCGAGGAACGAATTCGGAAAACACCTGGACGTCGTACCCTTTGTGATAATGTCTGAGCTCGATCTCGACCTCCATCAAAATCAAGTCTGTGGCGTTGCGCGAGTCTGTGTGAATCGAGCTGGGCCGACGGCGGATAGTCGAAGACGCGCTCACAGCCGACGTCCCACCGATCGACTGCATACTGGTCGCTCGGGTGAGCCCAGACTCCTGCTCGCCGCCCGAATTGACAGGCGGCGCTGCCGATGACACGGTCGGTGTGCCAGGTGCGGCATTCACAGCCTGCGCGAGCTTCTCCGCGACCCCTCTGGTCACAGAGGCGTCAGAGTTCCGGCAAGACCGACCCTGTCCGTTGCCCACGATGTCAGCTGCAGGCAGGAGTCCTGTTGCTGAGGGTGCCACTGACTGCTGCATAGCGCGACGCATGCTCATCGCGACATACGTTCGCGTCACCGGATCGAAGCTGGTTGAAAGGAGCAGATCCTGGCGGTCTGGGCTGTTCATCGACCAGACCAAACCCTGATCCTCGTCCCGACCATCACCAAGCACCTGCAGACACGGCGGTGGAGTCTTGATCGACGGAATTGAGCCTCTCGCTTTGAGGTATTCCTCGACCAACAATACCGATCGCGGTAGATTCGCGTTCCACATCGTGTTGACAGCGACCGGCAAGCTGCCTGCGTAATCGACAGCGATCACGTGCGTGCACCTCGTCGACGGGATCTGGAAGCTAGTCGAACTGTACGGATCAAGCGTCTCCAAGATCCAACCGTCGATGAGCACTTTGCCGAGCGGCAAGTGGGTCGGATTGATGCGATCCATCGCAAAGCTCGAAGTTTGCTGCGGGAACGACGCCGAGGCGTGAAAGTAGACGGCTGGTCCCGACCACGAGGAAGCCGAGCTCGAGATGACACCGTCAGCGCCGGGGCTGGTCGCTCCGAGGGTAGACGGCGGCATGCCTCGTGCGGTGAGGCTGGCCAGGTGGAATGCACGTCCGCGAAAGGGGAAGCTCGCCTTAGTCGTCATGAACGATGTGAAACAGCCATCTCCATAGCTTTCAAGCAAGGTGGTCGAGTCGACCTTGTCGTCCCATTGCTTTCGACTGCGAGGATTTGAGACCACGTCGAGCAAGTCTTCAGCGGACAGTCCCTGGACGACCTTGTCACCGCGCTGAACAAGTACCGTGCTCGATATCGACTCCATGAGCTTGCGTCGGACGTAGAGGCCGTTCCGTTCGGTCACCAGCGCCCATCCGGCAGGACTGCCAGCGGGGTCAGGGGATCGCTCGGCGTGAATGCGTCGTAGCAGGAAGAGGACGTCGAGCGCACACGTCATTGGCTGGCGTGGCGTTTCGTCCGAAAAGGGGACGGCGCTGAGGGGAGGATCCGTCGACAACGGTTTGAGGTTGTCGCGCGGTTGCATCGTCTCATCGCCGGCAGATGAAAGTGCAGGAGAGGATTTTCCAGGCTCCTCGCTGGGCTCCGTTTCGTTGTCCAAAGAAGTTTTCGACTGGGAAGTTGACTGATTCTTGGCTGCTTCGTTGGCTACTGATGGCGTGCCGCCTCCTGAACCGTCTGCGCTCGCGGGAACGACAGAATCATCCGTCACCTTTCGAGACGGATTGATTAGGTCGAGAGGCACACGTTGGGGTTTAGAGCGCTTCTGGCGACTCAATTGCTGCACCTGCTCGTCATCTAGCTGATCCACATCCACTTTGATGCTGGCACCGTTGACGTGTACGGTGCCCTTTTCGCGCGAGTTCCCTCTGCGGATCGTGATGCGCGCCGAGTCATCTTCGAGAGATGCGGCAGCATGTTCGATAGTGAGCCAAAGCCCGCCTCCGCCTTGCGAGAGCTTGTGACGGCGGAGGCATGAGATGGAGATGGGCGGGGGGTCGACGACCAGATCCAGCGAGCTGGCCCACGTCTCTATGTCGCAGCGGATCTCGCATTCGACGTTAGGGGCATCAGTGAGGTCCTCGTTCGCTGGCGCATCGCTTGCATACTCGACACGGAAGGTGGCCTTGTCATGGTCATAGCGAGACACTTTTGTCTTGGCTCCGAGCATGCGCGTAAGGACGGGAGGCCCGCCAAATTTGATGGCGTATTCACCTACACCGGCAACAGCGCCCACCATGGCAGCTGGAGTAGCAGACTTGCTCGTCCAGCCCTTGGGATCGGACTGTTCCAGCATAGTGACATGCACGGTGGTGGGAGACAGCGCCTCGACCGACCAGCCGCGAAGGTCGATTTGGGTGCGAATGGTGCTTGCGTCCACCTGCGGGATGGCAGGGAACTGCGCTCGATCGTCGGTCGAAAAGGAGAAGATGTGGACGGACGATGGCGCCTTGTAGGCGGTCTGGATGATGACAGTGT
This sequence comes from Pseudozyma hubeiensis SY62, assembly GCF_000403515.1. Taxonomy (NCBI): domain Eukaryota; kingdom Fungi; phylum Basidiomycota; class Ustilaginomycetes; order Ustilaginales; family Ustilaginaceae; genus Pseudozyma; species Pseudozyma hubeiensis. The sequence continues at coordinate 45,878 of NW_012133833.1, forward strand.
CGCGTGCGCTGACGGGCCAGCTGGGCTTTGTCTTGGTGTGCCACAGCGAGCTGAGCTCGTTGATGTCTGTGAGGAGCGTAGCATCGTCCAGCGTCTTGTCCCAGTAGGTGCGTGCGCCAGGATTGCCAATGGTGGAAAAAAGGTCCCAGACGCTGACGCCGACAAAGGTGGCTTCGGCGCGGTACACGACGAGCGTAGGATCGATCGAATCAAGCTGTGTCACCGTGACGCCCCTCAAGTCGCTGACCGCCTTCCATTTCGCCTCTGGCTCTTGCAGGAGGCTGGTGAAGTAGATGTAATTGCGGCGGATCTGCGAGTTGATCTGGCTGACAAATCCGAGGTTTGGTGTACCTGTCCGGGAGGCGTTTGCCGCATGGCCCGCATTTGTCGATGCATTGACGGAAGCGGCGCTGCCTGTGGAAGCTGTTGCTACGCTGATGCCCGAGATGCTCGCCGTATCCTCGAGCAAAGGCTGTGCGAGAGAGGCGGGGGTCCGTGTCTCGACTGGAGCGACGTGCAAAGGCTCGTCGTTGAGCCTTAGATCGCTGCTGGCCACCACGCGCTGGATCCTCACCTTGATCCGCATCATCTCCTCGACGTCTTTGAGCTCATCGTGACGTACTGTCAGGGCGATATGCTGAGATCCTGAAGGCCTTTCTGCTATGGCGTGCCACGACGAGGCGGATTTGTGGGATTCGGATGGCTCAAGGTCGGACAGAGACGCCGCCTGTGCTTTCGTCTCAACCCTGACGTCCCATCCCTCTGCGGCTGGGAGACAAAACTCTACCGCGGCTCCTAGCTTCCGGCGCGAGCGGAGAAGGTGAAGTGTATCCAGATCTTTCTCTGCACGGTCTTCAGCCTCGCGGGCGAGTGCGTCTTCCACCACCACGGCATATTCGGCAGCGAGGGTATCGCGAGTCGGATCAAAGTTGCTGGAGAGCAATTCGATGCAGTTGCCATAGTTTTTCAGCAGGGGGATCTTGTCGCTGATTTCGCGAACATGGTTGAGGAGACCTTTGATGAGCTCGGGCAGATGCATGCCGAGACCGCCAGCAGGCATTCCCATCCACGCTCCTCGAAGATCCCATGACCAGAAGACGGTGAGCTTGATGCGCGGTGACGATCGAAGCGGGGACGAAGTGGCCGCCGACTTTGTGGATGGGTTGTCCGGTGGAATCACCTGCGCACACCAGGCCATGAGGTGGACATGGGACCGCACACAAGGTGGTGCAGGACGGAGGTAAGAAGGTGCATCCGGAGACCGTGGCAGCGAGGTGGCAATGTCGATGAGTGTAGATTCGTCTGCCAAAGTTCTGTTGATGACGATAGCGTCTCGGGGACTTGCAGGCCAGCCCAGCCTGTATTGGACCTTGTTGATACGGGTGATGGGATCGAGCTGCTCGACGAGCTCTGCGGACTGTACGAGCCGGTCCCACGAAGCTCGAGTTTCCGAGGTCTGTAGAACGGAGCGGAAAGCTGTGAGGTCGGCCGTGCCTTCATAAGCGACTTCTGAGACGGCCCGATATACGTCAGGACCCTTGGAGCTCTTGCGATGTACAGCGACATGATCAGGTCGAAAGCGTCCAAGGCGAAAGGGCTCCGAGCTGGAAGCTGGCGGTGCCGCCTGGGATTGGTCTGCTAGCTTGGGAGGAGAGGCAGTGGAATAATATCGAGTGGAGACGTCCTCGATGGATTCGACATGCCGCAAGGACGATGCTTCACGCGCCTTGCCCCTCGATGTGCTGCCTTTCGGCGTTAGCGAGGCTGAGGTATTCTGTGATGTAGACGGTGTCGCAGCAGTTGGAAACGACGAAGGTGATGCGAGGTTTGGTGTTGCCGGGCTACTTCCGACGAGACTGACAGGCTTCCATGCCTTGGAAGAGGATTCGGCCACAAGCTTGCGGAAGTTGTCGAGCGCCTCGTCAAGAGCAGAGAGCCACTGCGCTTTGGATTTTTGCAGTGATGAAGCGTCGTCCATCTTGACCGTCGAGGGATACATACGAGCTCAGCGGACACACTGATATATCCACGCTGCACTCGAGACACGCCGAGAGGTCGGGTCCGCCGATGGGAGGTGCAGCGGTCGCGGCGGTCACGGTAGGGTGAGAGCTATCGAGCTCTATTCGCTGCTCTTCATGGTCGATGTGCTGTCAAGCGTCGGCGACTGGGTGAAGAGACTCTGGTGGTTGTCGGACGATCCGAGGTCGTCAGACAGAGATCGGCAAAGGAACGCACTCTAGCGTCGACGAGAGTCTGAGGATGTGATTGACGTCGAAGATGTTGGAGAAAGCCTGTCCGCGGTGTCTCGTGCACGGCTCAGCATCAGGACCAAGTCTCGAAATGCACGTCACCTCGACGGTCACACGGGAAAAACACCTGTTTTGGAATACAACGGGACGCGGCTTTGCCGACAAGTGTTGGTTGCAGGTGTCCTCGGCAGCTCCGCGTTTCTCAATCAGCGCTTCCGCATCCGAGATGCCAAGATGCCTCTGAGCAATGTGAATGTCCATGAAGCTTTCATCACCTTCCTGCACCGAGAGCAATCGTACAAAGCATCGGCCACAAAAGGTGACTGGCTCCGCTGTGCAGGGTGAACTCGCAACGTCAAGCCCAATGCGGTCAAGAGAAAAACTGAATACACTCGTCATGTGCCCAACCTCCACCTACAAAGCTGGATCCGCCCAGAGCGCCTGGCTTCGCAAATCTAACATTTTCAAACGAATTCATCTGTCCAACACCTTGATGTATCCACATGACTGCATGGTCTGGCGGATCACTCTCGAGCGAACAGGTAAGCGGTGATATACCTTGTCATCTTGAATGTTCGTTGCTAATGTTGGAATGTAGCTATTTACATGCCTGAGGGCAGTGCCTCGAGCGGAAAAGATTAGGAGGAAGTCGTGTTTTACATGGATGCCGGCGCGGCAATGCTAATTGTAAGCTGAAGAAACAGGGTTGGCCGAAGTGCAGACGCCCAGGTACAAGCGTATGAGACGAAGGCGCTGATCGAGGGGTGTCAGCCACTCCTGGAAACGATGCAGTGGATCTATGCATCGACGAAGGAAGTCACGGCGAGGGCGAACGGCGTTGAGCCTTTCTTCGACCGACTGCAGCCGCAAGCAAAGGGGACCTTTTGGAAGAAGTTGAAAGTGTGTGAGTGGGATTTCCATCCAAAGCGCTCAGGGGTCTGCATGCAGGTTCTGAGTCAGGTCAAAGGGAGACAGATCGACGAGACGGGTCGATGCGCCTCGTGTGGGTATGTAAGATGGATATGCGAGCACGAGGAAGCCGGTCGGTCATTAAGAGGGAAAGCAAAGGACGACAGAGGGACAGAGGGACAGGGAAGGAATGCGAAATGGCCGACCAACTGGCTAGTTGACCCGCTTGATCGGATGCAACAGCATGGGCGCACGGCAAACATTCTCCTTTTCCTTCCATCCCACGTACACTTCTCTGCTGTGCTGACCGTCATAGTAGAACGAACTGTCGCGCATCACCTTTTCGTTGATCTTCTTGTAGAAATCGGGTCGATTGATGCGGTTGTGCAGCACCTCGGGCTCCCACATGTGGCGGAAGTAGACCGGATGCGGCACAAAGACACCCTTGAATGGCAGCGGCAGGTTGTGGGTGAAGCCGGCCTCTGGATAGAACGAGTGGTCGTGCGACATGGGCAGTTGCGAATGGAGCACCAGCGTCGTCGGCCAGGCTTCGCAATGCAACGACTTTTTGGCTTCGGCGTTGACCACATTCATGGCTTCGAGCAGAGCGCGGCTCATGCGCATGTTGGTGCCAATCGAGGCTCGTCGATCGGTGTTCTTCCCTGGCGGGTAATTCTGCACGTCATACTCCCAGAACCATCCCGAGCCGCGTGGGTCAAAGATGGGGCCGAGTGTGATGAGATCCGCCTCCTCTCCGCGTCCGATGGCGATGCTGCTGTTGTCGCGCCAGTTGTCCTCCGAGACGGTGACGTTGCGCACGAGCCAGGTGTCGTACTTGTCCATGCCAGAGTGAAGCGCTTCGTTGCGCGAGTACTCTTCGATGCCCTCGAAAAAGTCAAGGTAGTTGCCGATGTATCGTACGTCCATCTCCCAGTTGTACATGAAGTCGTACTCCTGGTGGTCCAGGTAGAACTTTTGCAATGCCATGAGGCACGATCGGTATGAGGTCTGCGCAAACATGTTGTTGAGGAACGTTCCGGGCAGCCCTGGGTAGAGAGCGCGCATCTCATCCTCAGTCCAAAGCTCGACGAGACCCCAGAACTCGCGCGGTACGCTGGACCGAAGCACGTTGAGACGGTCCCATTCTGAGGTGAAGACGGCGAGGTTGTCCGAATGGACCTCGATGAGGATGCGAATGTCGTAGGGCGTGTTGGGATTGTTGAGCGAGAGTTCGCTGATGAGGGCCCGCAGGTTGAGGATGTCGTCCTCGCGCCAGACATATCCTTCGTAGGCTCGCATCACCACCGCAGTTCGCTTGGTCTCTGGTGTGGTGAAGACACGCGGACGGCTGCCACTGGTGTGGGGCTCTTCGGTGGTGGGCAGATTGTGAGGGTCAAAGTGGTCGACACCGCCGGCCATGCCGCGGTCGTGTAGACGCTTCTGATAGCAAGCGTCCATGAGGGCGCGCCAGTCTGGGAAGCTCGAGGGACCGAGTTCTTCGCTCATGACGTTGGCACGCCAAAGACGGTCGCGGAGACGACCTTCCCACTCTTTTTCGCTGATCTTGTCTGGCTTTCTCGGGCCGTAGAGAGGGTCAATCTTTTCGCGCTGGGACGAGGCGTCGATCTTGGTGGAGGACGAGTTGGTGGTGGTGGTGGTGCCGTTGAGGAGGGTGGAGGTTTTGGGCTTAGCTTTGATGGGCTTGACGTTGTCAGGATCGTCGTCGTAGTCCTCGACCTTGGCGAGGAAGGGCTCGAGCTCGGAGATGTCCTTGCGGTAGGTGATGTTAAGCGCTTCGTCCGAATACATCTGGTATCTGGAGCGGTAGGTCATGCACTTGCCAAAGTCCATGCCGGCGGCTTCGTAGCTGCCGACGAGAGGGATGGGATGGGCGGAGGGCGTCTCGTAGAGCTCTGCGGGTGCTCGTGGGATGGGGACGCCCTTGGGACCGAGACAGGCGCCGAATTTTGGTGGAGTGATGGGCCGCGAGGGCGGGTGGAAGGGACTGGAGGCGCTGGGACCAGCCTTGTGCGCGGCGGGTACGACAGGATACGGATCGACGCGGTAGTAGGTCATCTCGCGCCACTCTGTGGACATGGCACCAAAGAGGCCAAAGGCGGCGAGCGTGCCGAAGAGGGCGACAAAGATGAGCGTCTTCCACTTGCGCAGGAGGAGGGAGAGCACCCTTTGCACGGAAGGCGGGAGGCGGATGATGTAGAAGCCGCCAAATTTGCCGAGGTTGAGGACAAAGGTGCCGGGGATGCCGCCGGGAGAGGGAACGCTGCCGCCATGTGGTGGAGAGCCGGGACGGCTAGGAGTGCGCGAGCCTGTGGGAGAATGAGGAAGGTGGTGGAAGCCGTAGGGCGGTGGCGGGTTGCCGCCGGAGGAAGACGAGGATGGCGACATGGATGGAGAGAGAAAGCCGGGCTTTTCTGACATGGTCGTGACCGAGCCACGGTAGAAGGCGACGCCGAGGCCTGGACGAGACGAGCTGCCTCAAGTTTCACAGAGCAAGAGAGTACCGCACGGGGTTGACGACTTGGAGGTGCTATATCGTTGGAACTAAGGTTGTCTCGAACTCCCCCCCCCTGGACAGTGAAGCTCGATAGTTCGAGGCACGACCGTTGTAGGAAGTGTCGGGTGTGCGTGCAAATCGTAGATCGATCCGAAGAGCCAGAGCCAATCAGCGGCGAGACAAGGCAGCTTGGGCTCACGTTGCGAAAAGCGGTCGGGAGTCGTGTGATGCGTGGAAGCGACCGGGATCGAGGAAAAGGGACAAAGGAGTGGCGAGGTGGTGGTGTTGTGCAAAGAAGAGCCGGAAACGAGCAGCGTGTCTGCAAATGAACAAGTCGAGTAGGAGGTAGCGAGGGTGTTGTGACGATGATGATGATGATGAGCAGCGACGCAGCGGTGTCACTGTCGATGGCACATCCGCACGCCCCAGCCAAGTCGAAAATGTGGACGACGACAACACCCAATCGACGCGAAGATGTGCGGTGCAGCTCCCCGAGGCAAATACACAGCACAGCAGAGCCAAGTCAGCGTCGACTCTGTGCGAAATTAATTCCAAAAATCAAGAGAAAAGAGGACTCAGCAGCCAGCCGATCTTGGATGCTGGTGCGTCGGTCAAGTCTGTGAGTGTGTGATGCGTGTTGCTGCGTGTGCAGGTGCGTGTGCGCGTGCCAGAAGCCAGACCAGAAGCCAGACGATTGGTGCGCAATCCCGGTCCAAGCAGATTCGAAACTGGCCGACACTGGCGAGCAGCCTCGTATGCAATCCGCTGTCTGTCTTCCTGTTTGCAGCCTCGCTCGCTACCTCCTCTTGGTCGAGCCAGAATCTGCTGCCGCCATCTTCTATACAGTACTGTAACATGATGCGAGATTTGTCTTCTCGAAGCATCTGTCTGGCGCTCACAAGCTGGGCGTGCACAGCCTTGGCGCGTCGCCTGTCAACCGGCGCCAAATCCTTGTCGGAGCGCGACTCTGTGTTCGATGTGACCCGCGCATCTGGGCGGATTCGATTCTGGATCTGCCTTCCAACGCGAGCGGTAGGACACTCCGCGCCGCACCGGGTAGCCTCGACCCTGATCGCTGCTGCTTGAGTACCATGCTCCGAATCCGTTTTCTATGGATCGCCCCCTTTTGGTTCGGCATTTTTTTCGTGGAATTCCGCGACAGATGCTTCTACCCTCGCAAGCGACATGAATGCAAGGCTGTGTACATGAAATGCGATTGCAGCCAACCCTCTCTTCACCCATTTCCGGGTCACCGTCTGTGCTCTCAAGAAGGGGCACGTACTGCACAGTAGATGCTGTCGAGTCAGGTCCGAACCACAGGTAGGCGGTATCGTGTCCGCCGGCGTCGTAGATCCAGCGGAACGCGACCCGGTCCGCACGTCAGACAGATCGCCAAGCCCTCCGTAGCGTGGCGGCGTGCAGGAATCCAGACTCGGTGTAGTCTGCAGGCTGGTTCGGACACGCTCTGCGATTCCAACGCCAGCAGCGTCCTGTGTCCTGTACAGTGTACGGTCTAGGAGCAGCGTCACTCCTCCAGAGGCGCTTTCCCTGAGCCAGATCATCAGACGTGGAACCACTGGTAACTCGGTCGTTATTCAGGGTCCGTCCACGATCACCTCGGACAACTACAGTATCGCGTCGGGACTCCGCTGCTGTGTCCGGCTGTGTGGTTGTTGATACCCTTTCGTTCGTAGGTCATGTCCAAATCCATCTGCGCACTGCGCTTGTGGCGTCAACGAACAGTTCTTGCACAGAACCCAACAACCAAACAGTGGACCAGCTAAGACCATTCAGCTACGTGAGCAGTTCCACGCCGTCAACGTAGTGGATTATGTATGCAGCTGGCTTGCCTTCGCACACCCTTGCCGGACATAGCTCAGTTGGAAGTAGCGATGGTTTGTAATTGGAAACCCTAATCCGGTATTAACGGAAAAGCACCATAGGTCGCCGGTTCGATTCCGGCTGTCCGGACGCTTACTTTTTGATTTTTGATTGTGTTCTTGGGTGGCAGGAATCCTGACTTACGTGAGCTTACACAGCAATGTGCTTAGAAGTCACGCAGTCACTACAATACTAGAAACCAGCAGCATGGCTCTGCTCCGCCGCGGTGTTCAGATCTGTGGGAAGCGGGCGCAGCTTCTCGTGATGAATTTAGAGGAGAGCTCTAAATTCACCGCAACCGCCTCTTTCTAACTTTGCTGCACGCTCGCTGCTTCTCGACGCGTTCTTCTTGTGGCTGGCACACGCCGCTCGCTCGCTTAGCGCCTTGTGACCGTGTCAATGGCCTGGAGAAGACGCGGACCGAGAGGCGAGCCGTGTTACTTTTCTGGCCCGAAATCGAACGCGAGAGCGATTGGGCTGGTAACGTATTGTGAGTTACGATCGCCTCTGTGCATGCACGACTTGCATGGCTTCCTCGGGCCACCTCGCTACACCATTTGGCTTTTGCGAGTGTCCTTTACGAGCGTGAAACCGAAACCGTGAGCGCTGCAGCGCACGAGAGACCAACACTCCCGATAGCTCATCTCCACTCCCGAGTCGACTTTGATCCCGAAAAGGAAGACTGCGGAGCGAATCGACCGCTTCTCCTTGACCATTCCGGACCTGCCACGACAAGCGCGCTCCTCGCCTTCCCCTCACATCCTTCTTCAGTCAACGACGCTGTCAGACACACCATCCTCGCATCGCTATACCGGCAAGGCCGCCGCAGACAGAAAGGCGCATCGCACGGTGAACACGCTGCGCCTTTCGATCGCTCCCGTCTTAGAGCCGGAAGGGTCCCGACTCGCTTCACTCGTGCCACCCGTCCAAGCTCCTGCTGCAGACGAGGAGAACAGGCACGCTCAACACGTCGGCATCGATCCGAGCGCTCACACGGACTCGCCGTCAGACCACCTCGCGGGCGCATCGCGACAACTCTTGTCGTTCCCTGGACGGCCTGGAAGGATGCGCTGAAGCCGAGCGGCTGCTTCATCTCTTCCGTGCCTCTAATCTCACTCGGCAACGTCATCGTCGACCTCAACATCGTCTCAACCTGACCACACCCTCACCGAGGTGGTCTGCAGCCCATCGCGGGAGCGATCTTGCCAAGCTGCAGCTTGCCATCACTGGATTGTAGATATCACCGCACCCGCCCAGCATCCCTAGCGCTCGGCGACTACAGGACCGGATTGACGTAGACTACGGCCCAACCGTTCGCCCAGACGCCATGGCAGAGCCAGTGATCTTTGGTGGGTCTCCCCTGGACCAATATCTCCACGATGCCAATCAGTCAGAGCATGCATCCGAGTCCGATGACCACAATCGAGACAGTACAACGCCAGAGCCTTTCACCCCACGCCTTCAAGAGCACAATCCTTCCGCTCCACCCTATCGATCAACAACAACACCTGGCGCGAAGCTCGAGTCGTCAGCTTCGACACCCACTGCAGTTCCTCTCGCCGAACCCGTGTCGTCACAACGTGCACCGCAACTCATACCGGCCGGAGGCACTGCCGGCCCAGCGCAAAGCTCAGGACCGTCCACCTCCGCCACAGAACAGCCACACAGGTCGCCTCCAGGCCTGCAGCAAGCTCCACCAGCCGAGCTTGCATTACGTTTCGCAAGCACCGTTCTCGCTCTCATCCTACAACTGTTGAGGCCAACGATCACTATGCTTGCCCATCAGGTCTCTGGACCGCCACCAACAAGCTTGTTGGCCGATGCAAGTGAGCCAAACCGGTCCGATCCAGGGCAGAGCAGTGCCGTCACTTCAGCCGATAACACTCAAACCAACTTCATCGAGAAGTTCAAGTACGCCATCTGTTCCTCTTTTCTGCTCACACCCACCCTCTCGATCTCCTTCTACGAGTCAAGCCCGCCATTTCAGACCCAGCTCAACGATCGAGCGCCACCCGCCAAAAGCGATCGCGTATCAGACCGTGTACATGGGCGTCGTCGCCTCACGAGGCCCATTTCTAAGCGGTGCTACATCGAGCCAGCAGACGCACCGGCAACAGATGGTCCTGACAACAAAGACGCTACTCTCGAGCGCCTTCCTCGACTCGACTCGGCAGGGCGGCTGGCGCGCAACGTCGCCACGCTGTCCATCCTCTTTCTTCTGCCACCCATCAGCGCATCGTGGCGTCTATGGTTCTCCTTCCTGTTCTTGATTGCTTGCCTAGCCTCGGGCTTCGTGATTCTCCTCGGACACAGCTCTATGGACGACGAGATCGTGTTTACACTCTCGCATCCAAGTCACATCGACCCCGCCCGGTTGCCATCCTCGCTGCGAAACCTCTCTACGACGCAGGTCTTCGGCAGAACAGAAAGATCGTTTCTGCAGGGCGCTGTATTGAAAGACATTGCTGGTCTCATCAAATCCGCGCAATGGTTTGACATCGCCATCAACAAGGCCATCAGTGCCATTCAAGAGGTCGAGATCGTCTCGCGCGGCTACAAACTCACGCATCCGCTCCCTCCCATCTCTAGGATCGAGGCAGCTTCCAGCTGGTCCAATACTGCTTCTCCCGCTCGCCAGCGTCGATCGCTTGCTGCCTCGCCCGCCCCCTCGAACGGCAAGCTGGGCCGTTCCCTCTCAAATGGAGGCCACGTCGCCCCTATTGTTCGTCGCCACACACAACGCCCTTTGTCACTCAATTTGTCCAATGGCCGTATGTCGCCCTTGGGTCCTTCTGGCCGTGCCTCCCCGGCTGTTGCCTTGGAGATGGGCGATCTCGATCTCACCCACAAGGCAATGACGGAGCAGAGCACATCGACCCTTGCAACGGCTAGATCAGCGCCGCAGAGACTCGTCGAATTGCGCAAGACGATCATTGCAGCCTTGGACAGTGTCGGTGCCACTTTTGCTTCTACAGATGAGCCTCCGCGCGAGATGGTCGATGCCGAAGAGCTCGCCCTGCTGCACGACCTCTACGCTCTGGATGATGCGCCACGCGAAGACGTCCAGGGCGTCGGAGGCGACGCATCGCTCGCGTGGAGCCACGGAGATGTTTCGGGCGTTTCCGAAAGCTCGCATGACGTCGAGCAGGATCGGAAAGCTTGGTTCGCGACCACACCGCGCAATTTCGGCAGCAGCGCCCGGTCGGCCGGTGCAGATGGCCACGGCAACACGCCCGGTCGCCCCGATTTCAGCCCGCAAGTGGGCGCGGTCAATCACAAGAGGCTCTCGCTCGTCTCTGACGCAGGCTCGATTCTGGACCGGCATCCGCACACCCATTCACGTCGCAGCAGCCTGGTCTCGGAATCTGGCAATGGGGGCCACCATCGGTCGCCGAGACTCAGGTACGTGTCCGACAAGGTGGCTGGAGCGTCCGGACCTAACGAGTCGGCCACAGCAAAGCGTCTCAGTTATGTGTCCAACTCGAACTCATCAGCGGCATCGCCCGTGATGCGCAACGCATCGGCACTCTCCTCGACCTTCAGCCCGCCTCACTCTTCTGCCCAAACGTATTCGGCTGCCACCAGCCCGCAATCGAGAGCGACCAAGCGCAGCTCGATTGTGGGACCCAACTCCATATTTTCGCAGGTCGATACATCCACGTCTTTTCTCCATCGCACGGAATCAGCGGACTTATTGTCTCTGCTGAGCATCAAGGCCAAGTTTGAGTGGATGCACGGGGCTCGACGACGTTGGCTCTGCTATCTTCTGGCGCTCAATCTCAAGATGGACGCACAGGTAGATTTGCCGAACGGCAGCAGCTTACCTTGCGACGAGTACTGGACGCTGGCTCGATCGAGTATTGCATCGGCAAGGTTAGCATTGCAGGCTCACCGCAAGACGGTCGCAGACACAATCACCAATGAGATGGGGCCGGACTTGGTCTCGACTTCCAAAACTCAGATCGCTGGTGCAGGACGGGCCGACGAGAGTGCCCGAGGTATATCTCGGGATGGACTTTTGACGGCGCCAAATGGCGATACCAGTACGCAGTCTATCATCGGACATCCGGGCATCGAGGACCGACTGCACGCCATGATGCTTTCCCTTCGATCGTTGCAGTCCAAGATTCGAGTGTGCGCCGAGGAGATCCGAGTCACACCACCTCCGGGCTTGCATGGCAACGTAGACGGAGACTTGGCGCGAGCCGAGGATGCCCACGACGACGCGGACGCTACCGTGCAGCTCGAGACCATGCTCGAATCGATGCGTGAGGACTTCCTAGGGCTATCTGCTGAATGGGAGGCGACAACTCAGCTCGTCCGAAAGGAGAAACGCAGGTCACCGAGTCCACAGCCGAGCACGGAGAACGAAGTGGATGTGTCGAGGTCGAACGCTGCACGCGAACTGGAGTCACCACTGGAGGCGGACGAGGACGCGGCAGATCCTTCGCTCGGCAGCGATCACGGAGGACAGGCATTAAGCGATGATCTCCTACCGAGGTCGGCAAGCCGGTCTGGACACGGTGAACTTATCGACGCGAGCGACGACGAAGACGACAGCGACCTCGCAGCGCTGCTGTTGAGTTCCACTTCGCCGAACTCGCTGCCGCCGCCAGGATTGGAGCAGGTGTTTGAGAGCATCGCAGGTATGGCTGGGCTCTCGGGGCTTGCAGCGGGTGGGGCGAAGTTGAGTCGCGCACAGCGTATCGAGCTGCAGAGGGAGCAGCGGGAGCAAGGAAAGCAAGCCAATGGAAAGGCGTCGCATCGTCACACGAGGGATCCGACGGGCATGATGTCGGAGCTCAACGATGTGATCACGTCGCGCAAAGCTGTACGCGATCAACGACATGACTCTGCGTTTGCCTTTGCTGCGGGGACAGCGGAGGCCACGACGATGCAGCGGGGATTCTCTGCGCCATCGTTGGATGCTGTACCTGCTCTGGCGCTGGGTTCGCCGCTCGATTTGGGCACGGCAGGCGACACAGGCACGTTCGGTGGCTCACACAGCTTCAGTCACGCACAACCGGCTCTGGCCCGTCGGTCTCTCTCATCGCTCGATCTGGCTCGCGCTCGGGCATTGCAGGCGTTGGAAGCACGACCTGCATCGTCAGCATCGAGCAACTCTTTTGACAGCGGTGATGAGAGCATATCTCGACATTCCGAGGAGTTCTCGTTTGAGCGGACGGCGCTCGAGTCGGTGCCCGAGAACGGGACGGGTGCGGCGACGGGGGTTTGGGAGTCGGGTTCGAGAAAGTCGACGCCCAAGGCGAGTGCCGCTGCGCTGGGGTTGGATGCGACGCCGGTGCCGGACAGCCCGTTTGACTTGGGTGCGCAGGTGGCGGCGTATGCGAGGAGGAAGAGGGCTGCCAAGCGCGCGGCGCTGCAGGCATCCGGGTCTGAATCGAGCGTTGGTGAGCAGCTCGGGTGAAGGGGTGGTGGTTGGTATGGAGCATCTCATCTATTTTACAGTCACCTTATAATCTTTGGAACACGGGGTTTTACTTGCTCATGCAGCGTCAAATAGGTGCGTGGCCGGGTCTCTATCCTGAATGTGCGTGTGAGGTATTGAACTGGGATTGATAGTGTACAAGATGGTGTGGGGGGGATTAGGTGGATGGTTGGATTTGAATGTCTTCGATGCGGATGCGTGTGTAGGGTTGTTTGTGCTGGACTGTTTTCTTGTAGCCCTTTCTGCGTTTCTTTTTGAGGATCTTTTCTAGTGCGCCCTTTGTGTTTTCGGTTACGACGGCGGTAATCTTGACGGTGGATGGGGGAAGAGATGCACCGATGTGAGCGAGTCCGTTGGGGATGAGCCGGGAAGACCAGGTGTTGGAGAGCGGGATGAGTGGGGATGAGGATAGACGGGTGAAGAGTCGTCGTGGTTGTGGGAGGATGGAGGGGGAGGGTCCGGTAGTGACGGTGGTTGGAGAGGAGGGGGGCAGATCGACGGAGGTGGAGATGCGACGGGTGTTGAGCGTGTCCTGTGCACGAAGTGTGTAGTCGCGAGAACCGATTTCGTGAACTTTGTCGAGGAGGAGGACGTCGCCGACTTGGACGTCCTTGAGCCGAGGGACGGTGACGAGGTCGCCTTTGGAGACGAGGTAGGTTCGACCGGTGATGGAGGCGATTGCGTAGTGAGAGGGTTGCGATTTGAGGAGGGACAGGGCTTGCGAGTTGGAGTCGATGGGGATGGGGCTGGGAGGAAGCGTCGATGTGGACGGTTCGGAGGATGTCGTCGCGGTTGAACCAGAGGGGATGGACGATGAGATGCTCCGGCTGTGGGTGATGAAGGAGACGACGGGAGCGGTGACCTGCTTGGCCTTACCTTTGAAGGTAGAGCTTGCGGCTGAGGACAGGGACGTCCTAAGCGAGATCATCGTTTATGCAACGGCGACGGCGACGGCGACGACAAAAGATATGATGATGTTGTGGAGAGGCGAATGGTGTTGAACCCAAATGACAAAAAAGTGACATTCGCTCGAGACTGACCGCGGCCTCGAAAATGACTTCTTCCACTCGCACGGTACAACGAGCGCCAGATATCAGATCCTGAGAATTTGCGGTGATGCTGTCTCGAAGCCTCAACGTGGACATATCCTCCTTCCTGCAGAGTGATCGGCCTCGCTCACAGCGACCTTGTTCTCACGGCATTACGTCCACGTCTGACACATAGCTCCAACGCAGCAGGGTGGTCGACCACTCGTCGGTTGCTCATCGTCTTGAAGAACTGGAAGTATATAGACAATCTGACATGCTGATCTACCTGACACAGTGTCGAGAGTGTGCCGCTTATTGCAGCCGTGCTGTATATCGGTTGAGCACGGAACGATCGGACAAGAAGAAAGCGGCCCAAGCACTTGAACTGACTGACCGTGGCCCTCTGCCTCTCTGGTCAGTATGAAAACACAGGTCGGATCCGTTTCAGAGTCGCTTCCTGCAAGCACAATTTTGAAAGGCAAGGTTGTATTCAACTTGATGAAGAGGCAACCCATTTTAATATGTCGCGATTCCTTTGCTGGTCCAAATTTGTATTCGAATCGATTTTTCTTCTCTGCGAAAGCCGCGTTGGATTTCGAGTTGAACGATCCAACCAATCCGCTCGAGGCTCTGCGACGCTACTGCTCCAGTGCCGTTGTCCGAAATCGGAAATTTGGAAAAACAGCTGGCTGGCCAGTCAGATCCAAAAAAGAAGATCCTTTTCTCCAGCCTGAATATGTGACGAATGCAACGGCGGGGCGTGCTCTCGCTCTCTCCGACTCTCTTTGCCCGTCTGTGCTGCCACCCGGCTGGGCTTGGCCGCCAGAGGGCGCTGCGATCTCTCTCGCTCGCTCGTCTCACCGCTGGCTCGCCCGCGCCCAGACTCGTCGATTCTTCTCGCCCTCTCAGTGTGAGCGTGTGTGTGTGCGTCCACTGCCTGCCTATTGCTCCTCTCCTCTTTCTTCTCCTCACCACCTCTCACTACCCCCAACATCGTCCCCCTTCTTCCTCACAAAAAGTAGCCGCGATGCTTGCTCGTTCCGCCGGCATTGCCACCGCCAACCTCGCCCGATCGGCCGCCGTCCCTGTGGTACGTATATATTTTTCTTCGTCCTTGCATCAAATGGTGGTGTGGATCGCGCAATGAAGAGCCAGAGCTAGTCGATACGACGGAGGATTACCATTGGTGCAGTGCACGTCCGAACACGAAGCATCGACGACTCTCTCGGCATCATGAATCCACAGCAACACAGTCTCAATTGCACATCACCAGGTCAACTCGACATCTGCAGCTAGCGACACCATTGGCACCAACCAGCGCACTCGCATCCACAACTCCATGATCCGAGCGGCGACCAAGTCTCAATGCACCACCACACAAGCTACACGAGTTCATCACGCAGCCTCGCAGCAGCTGTCATCGTCGCAACATTCGATGCAAGAGAGGTGTGCATCGACCATCGTCCGGCAAGATAACCAGCAGTTAAGGCCTACCATCGACCACTCTATGCCTGTCTTCCATACTTCATGGCTTCTCAGCTTCGTCGATTCGAATCTCTGCAGCGACTGTTGATTGTTGAAGCCATGAAATAATTGGATCCCGCCTCGTGTCCTCAACATGTTTTGGCTCTCATTGCGCACATCTCGTCCACCGATTCCTTTCGCCAGCACCAGTCCTTGCTTGGGATTTTTTGTACTGACTTTCCTCGACATGTCCTCTCTTGCACACACGTTCCCACCCACAACAGGCCCGCCGATCGGTTGCCAGCGCCGTCCGCACCTACGCCACCGCCAAGCCCGCCGCCTCCGAGGTCAGCTCCATCCTTGAGCAGCGCATCTCGGGCGCTTCCGCCGGCGGTGATGTTCAGGAGACCGGCCGTGTCCTCACCATCGGTGACGGTATCGCCCGTGTTTACGGTCTCCGCAACGTCATGGCCGAGGAGATGGTTGAGTTCTCCTCTGGTGTCCGAGGCATGTGCCTCAACCTCGAGGCCGACAACGTCGGTGTCTCCATCTTCGGTTCCGATCGTCTGATCCGTGAAGGCGACACCGTCAAGCGTACCGGCCAGATTGTCGACGTGCCCGTCGGCCCCAACATGCTCGGCCGTGTCGTCGACGCCCTTGGAAACCCCATCGACGGCAAGGGTCCCATCGAGGCCGCTGAGCGTCGCCGTGCCTCGCTCAAGGCCCCCGGTATTCTCCCCCGTCAGTCGGTCAACCAGCCCATGCAGACCGGTATCAAGCCCATCGACGCCATGGTGCCCATCGGACGAGGCCAGCGTGAGCTTATCATTGGTGACCGTCAGACTGGTAAGACCGCCGTCGCCATCGACACCATCCTCAACCAGAAGCGATGGAACGACGGCCAGGACGAGAGCAAGAAGCTCTACTGTGTCTACGTCGCCGTCGGCCAGAAGCGTTCCACCGTCGCCCAGCTCGTCAAGGTCCTCGAGGAGAACGACGCCATGAAGTACACCATCATTGTCGCCGCCACCGCCTCCGAGGCCGCCCCTCTCCAGTACCTTGCTCCCTTCTCGGGATGCGCCATTGGCGAGTGGTTCCGTGACAACGGCAAGCACGCTCTCATCATCTACGATGACTTGTCCAAGCAGGCCGTCGCCTACCGTCAGATGTCGCTCTTGCTTCGTCGTCCCCCCGGTCGTGAGGCCTACCCCGGTGACGTCTTCTACCTCCACTCTCGTCTGCTCGAGCGTGCTGCCAAGATGAACGACACCCACGGTGGTGGATCGCTCACCGCCCTTCCCGTCATTGAGACCCAGGGTGGTGACGTGTCGGCTTTCATTCCCACCAACGTTATCTCGATTACCGACGGTCAGGTGTACCTCGAGTCGGAGCTGTTCTTCAAGGGTATCCGACCCGCTATCAACGTCGGTCTCTCGGTCTCGCGTGTCGGTTCGGCTGCCCAGTCCAAGCTGTACAAGTCGGTCTCTGGTTCGCTCAAGCTCTCGCTCGCCCAGTACCGTGAGCTTGCCGCCTTCGCTCAGTTCGGTTCCGATTTGGACGCTTCCACTCGCGCCACGTTGAACCGTGGTGTGCGTCTGGTGGAGCTGCTCAAGCAGCCCCAGTTCGTGCCCATGGCCACCGAGATCCAGATCCCCATCATCTACGCCGGTGTCAACGGTCTTGTCGATGAGATCCCCGCCGACCGCATCGTCGAGTGGGAGAACTCGTTCCGTGAGAAGCTCTCGACCGAGGACGCTCTTCTTTCGGAGATCTCCAAGGGTGTTCCCAACGAGGAGCTCTTCAGCAAGATGAAGACGCTCATCACCGAGCACGTCAAGGGATTCCTTGCCTAAGCGGTGAGCCACGCTGCAATGCGCTGTAGCCTCTAGGCTGCACGTTCTGGTTGCCAATCGGACACCCCAACTCCCTTTTCTTCTTCTTCAAGAGTCGAGGCAGAGCTGTGCGTGTGTGCGGCTGATCTGCTGCACCGCGTGCGGCTCGTTGGTCTCTGACTTGTGCATATCGAAAAACCGAAAGAAATCAATACACAGTATCGCTAGATTTGATGTGAAATGTCGTTGTCAAGGCTTGTGTGATGTCCGATGGTGAGCGCAGAGCCCGTCCTCGTGGGCGAGCACGGAACATAGATGACTGAACCGCATTGGGCAGGCTGGGCGAGATGTGCAAGGGCAGCGTCAGAAGAGGTTGTGCGAGGCTTTTAAGCATTCAGCTGGGATTGCGATCTGTCGAGTGATGCATGTACTATCCGGATATAGCCGCGTGTCGAGAGGACAGCGCCGATGCCGATCCAATGAATGTGAATCGATGGATCAAGGGTCCCAGTATACCTGATCATGAATGAATGAGAAACCGTTGCGCCAAAGTGATCGGGTCTCGTGTGCCAATTGCCTGAAAACAAGGGCAAAGAAAATGTCAGATCGACCACTTTGACTGAGACGAGAAGAGGAATGTCGGCCAAAAAGTGTTGCTCTCCCGTCTTTCGCTGTGTCACGGCCGCGCGCGGTTTCAAAAACACCGGAAAATGACAACAAATAGCCTCTCTGGCAGGCACATCCGATGATGATTGGCACTCGCGACAACTCGCGAGAAAGCAGCTTCCGAGCCAGCGAAATTTCTGACTGTGCTCGTGCAGCTCAGCTCGAAAACATGCAACAGAGACGGGAGATTGAGCAGCAGAGAGCGCAGCTTGTTCTTGGGTTGTCAGGCTGCTTGAGCTCTGAGCGAGTGATGCATCTGTTTGGCGCGAACCTCTCGATTGTGTCTCTCCACACTTTGAGTTGCTCCCTCTTCCTCTTCTTCATCGCATCTGCGTCTCCGATTCGCAAACTTCCTCCGTTGACCCCATCCGAGACGTTTCGTTCGTCGTCTGCAAAGGGCTCCTCTCACGGTCAACTAATCCCAAAGCCTCAAGTCTGGACCCTAGCTCCAAGCTAAGCACCCTCCTACTGCCAAAGAGCAACAGCGTTCCTCTCGGTTCCCGCATCTGCCAGCGATCGACCGCGACGTCACTGCGAACCGCCGCTGCTATCGCTTCGAGTGCATTGCTCATCGAAAGCAAGCCCCTTACACCACCCATAAACGCATACGCGCAGAGCTGACGACCACCACCTCGCTCAGCCAACATGGACGTCGACTTGATCCAGGTCGTCAACAAGCTCCAGGAGACCTTCACCGCCATTGGCGGTGACTCGGTCGACCTGCCTCAGATCGTCGTCGTCGGTTCCCAATCAGCAGGTAAATCCAGTGTCCTCGAAACCATCGTCGGCCGCGACTTTTTGCCTCGAGGCAACGGTATTGTCACCCGCCGACCCCTCGTCCTCCAGCTTATCCACACTCCTTCCGCCAGCGACCAGGTCAAACAGGTCAAGAAGTCTGCGCGCTCATATGACCTCTCCGATGGCCTTGCTCCTGATATGCAGCGTGGTGGCTCCCACGCCTCTTCCGGCGGTAGCAGGACACCTACCTACGAAGAGTACGGCGAGTTCCTCCACCTCGACAAGCGCTTCACCGATTTCAACGAGATTCGACGCGAGATCGAGAACGAGACCTTCCGTGTAGCCGGCCAGAACAAGGGCGTCTCCAAGCTGCCCATCCACCTCAAAATCTACAGCCCCAACGTTCTCAACCTCACCCTCGTCGACTTGCCCGGTCTCACAAAGATCCCCGTCGGCGACCAGCCCTCGGACATCGAACGCCAGATCCGTGGCCTCGTCACCGACTACGTATCCAAGCCTAACTGCATCATTCTCGCCGTCAGCCCCGCCAATGTTGACCTCGCCAACTCGGACAGCCTCAAGCTCGCCCGCACCGTCGATCCTCAGGGCCGTCGCACCATTGGTGTGCTCACCAAACTCGACCTCATGGACCAGGGCACCCACGCTCTCGACATCCTCACCGGCCGTGTCTACCCGCTCAAACTCGGCTTCATCGGTGTCGTCAATCGATCGCAACAGGACATCAATGGCAACGTCTCGATGCTTGCAGCAAGGAGGGCCGAGGAGGAATTCTTCCGTTCGCACGCCGCATACAAGAACATCGCACATCGATGCGGCACCAAATACCTCGCCAAGACGCTCAATCAGGTGCTCATGAGCCACATTCGCGACAAGCTCCCCGACATGAAGGCTCGTCTCAACACGCTCATGGGTCAGACACAGCAGGAGCTCGCTGCGTTCGGCGACACCACTTTCCTCGGAGACCAGCACCGTGGTTCGCTCGTCCTCAAGCTCATGACGCAGTTTGCGCGTGACTTTGTCGCCTCAATCGACGGCACAACCTTCGACATTTCGACCAAGGAGCTCTGCGGTGGTGCCAGGATCTACTACATCTTCCAAGACGTCTTTGGGCATGCGCTCACCAGCATCAACCCGACACACAACCTCACCGTGCAGGACATCCGCACCGCCATCCGCAACTCGACTGGTCCGCGCCCTTCGCTCTTTGTCCCAGAGGCGGCATTCGAGCTGCTCATCAAGCCCCAGATCAAGCTGCTCGAGCCGCCAAGCTTGCGCTGCGTCGAGCTGGTATATGAGGAGCTCATGAAGATCTGCCACAACTGCACCAGTTCCGAGCTGCAGCGCTTTCCGCGTCTGCACGCCCAGCTCATCGAGGTGGTCTCCGAGCTGCTGCGCGAACGTCTCGGCCCCACCTCCGAGTACGTCCAGAGTCTCATCCAGATCCAGGCCGCCTACATCAACACCAACCACCCTGCCTTTGTGCACGACTCGGCCAACATTGCGCGCGAGCAGCGCGAGGCTCAGGCGCGCAAGCAGGTCGCCTTGCTGCCTGCTTCGTCTCGACGCAAGACCTCGTTCGACGACCCCGCCGACGTGTCCAACGAGTTTTCGGATGACGATGCCGACAGCGCCAACTCGCGCAGCCTCACCGTCAACGGAGTCAGCTCCAAGACGGGGGGTGGCAAGAAGGAGCGATCGGCTTCGACGAACGAGTCGCGCCCGCACTCGGCGTCGGCCCCGGACGGCAGGATGCACCATACGATCGGTCATGCGTCGGGAAGCGGGTTTGCCAACGGTGCCGGCGCTTCGGCTGGCGGTGGAGCGAAAGACACTTTCCTCAACTACTTTTTCGGCGGAGCGTCTGGGTTGCCTGTTGGTGGTGTGGGGCCGTCGTCGGGTTTGGCTGGCTACCACGCACCTGCGTCGCACGCGCACCAGCCGAGGATCTCGGAGTACAGCCAGGCTCGCGAGCACAAGCCCAACGCCATGACCGGTCGCACGGGCCTCGAAGGCAACTCGGCGGCCTACGACATGAAGTCGCTCGACAAGCATCTCGAAGCCACCCCCATCTCGTCGGACGAGTATGCGCTCTCGGACCGCGAAGAGCTCGAGACCACCCTGATCCGGTCCTTGATAGCGAGCTACTTCAACATCGTCCGTCTGAGCATCCAGGATCTGGTGCCCAAGGCGATCATGCATCTGCTGGTCAACTTCAGCAGGGAGTCGGTGCAGAACAGGTTGGTGGCGAGTCTCTACAAGGAGAACCTGTTCGAGGAGCTGCTGTATGAGGATGAGGGGTTGACGAGCGAGAGGA
The DNA here is from genome assembly GCF_000403515.1 of Pseudozyma hubeiensis SY62. NCBI lineage: Eukaryota > Fungi > Basidiomycota > Ustilaginomycetes > Ustilaginales > Ustilaginaceae > Pseudozyma > Pseudozyma hubeiensis. Next base: position 66,944 of record NW_012133833.1, read on the forward strand.
AGCGCGTCAAGCAGCTGTTGGATGCGTATAGGGAGGCGTTTAATACGCTCAGCGAGGTGACGTTTAAGCCCAGCGGGAGTTCGTGAGAGTGGGGGAAAGGGGGGTTAATTTGAACTGCGTGAAGTTATTATTGGGTGAGGAAGTGTGGAGAGAGTGATGTCCGAAATGAGAGAAATGAGATGATGGACGTGAGATTGGATTGCGAGGATGCGATTTGAGAAAAGGATGCTTGAGATGCGAATGCGTGAAGGATCCGAGGGATGTATACAAGGCGAGCGAATGCGACGAGAAGAGTTCTATGTACAACGATGTGATCCAGATTTACTCTGAAGCGATGAGGTATGTTACGAGGGTTGCGAAGGTGATGTCCTGGGTGAGGTCCAACTTGATCCGCTTCTTCTCTTGGTGACTTTCCTGTGAGGACTTGACTTTCTCCACCGTCACGTTTTCGGCAGCAAAGTCCAATACGAGACGTCGAAGGTATCGTTTGAATCGCTGGAAGAGCTGGTTATCGGCGAAAGCGTCAGGTCTAGTAGAAAGAGCGATGCTCAAATTCTCCTGTCGGGTGGAAGTGGAGTGGGTTGTGAACCCGACTACGTCTACACCAAAAGCTTCACCCTGCGGTGTGTGGGATTGCGCCCAACTAGCACCCCCCACCTTCCACCCGCCCACAAGATCGTTCGAAAGATCTACCAATCCGAGGTTGCTCACCGTCAGAGCGGAATCGAACGGAGCAGAACTGCTAGCACGATCGCCGAAAAACTTTTCCCATCCATTGCGATATTTTCCATCCCATTCACTGACACCTCCCAGGGCCGATTCGACTTGATCCTCTTCTTCCCGCGGTTTGGTCTCGAAGTCGGGGATGTAGGCGAGCAACCCCATGTGCTGTTTCGCCAATCGTTGACCCCGAGGGGATGAAAGTGAGGTGGAAAAACGATGGGTGAAAGTCCAGAAAGTTTCGCGGGCGGAAAGACGATACGTCGAGGCAAAGGAGGAGACATAGTTGCCGGAAGTGACGGGAAGTGGTTGATGCGGAGATTTCTTGGAACGCTTGCGGGAAGGTGATTCTTCTTCTCGGAGCGAAATGGGTGTTGCCGAGCCGAGGTTCAGCTTGAACTGCGAGACATCGGATGAGTGGGATCGAGAGATGGCCGCGTACAGGGCTACGAGGGAGAGAGTGTGGATGATCGAGTGGATCGTTGCTGGTTTGCGAGACTTCGGGTGAAGGTGAGCTTTAGAGAGCGCTTTGATGTTGCTGATGAGACGAGGCGATGAGACGAGGACCAGCTCGAGATCCGGTTTGCACTCTTTGGGCGTTCGAACTACTTCGGGCTGCTCCAAATCCGAGTGACGGCGTTTTCTAGCGAGAGAAGGAGAAGAGGCGGGCCAGGACTCGGGACCTTTGAGCTTGGCTTTGAGCTTCTTAGGGAACGGCAGTTTGGGCAGGATGAGCTCGCGCCACACTTCGCCCAAAAGGTAGGAGGCGGATGGGTGGAAGCTGAAGATCTTATCAGAGGCCGGTGGGATGGCGATAGCGGTGGGTGGGTGGGATGGTGAGGATGGCGATGATTGCAGTAGCAGCTGGAAGAGGTTGAGCGTGCCACGCCCGTCGTTGATGACATGGTCGGTGGCCAGCACCAACAAACAAGACGACGTATCACCCTGCTCGGTTCGGATAGGGACGAGCTGCACCCTCCAAAGCGGACCTTTCTCCAACTGCGTAGTCTTGGGCAAAGCAAGTTGCTCCTCCAAGATGGCCTTGGACAGCAGTGCACTCGTATCCGACTTGGTGCCTTGCTGGAACATAGGTGTCCCGACATGCAGGATATCCTTCGAGGTGGGTGCTGGAACGACAGGTGCCCAACGAGGCGTTTTGGAACGCGAAGCTTGCACGCAGTATCCCAAGAGAGGGAACTGCTCCAAGACATGATCGATGCGTTGTGTCAGATGCCTGCGCAAAGCGTCGAACGACTGTATCGTGTCCTCTTGCTGAGCAGGATCGAGCTGCAAGATGGCGGCGACACACACGACCGAGGCCGAGTTGACGCATCGGCGAGCTGATGCATAGCGCTCGTGCAAGCTCAAGGTTCGCGACGATGAAGATGTCGACATCGTATGCAAGGAAGTTTGGTTGCTTGACCGAGGATGGTTGTTGAGCCTAACCTTGTCTTGAACACCGCTGGTAATATAGGTCAAGGGGAAGGATGGGAAAGCTGTGGAAGCACAGCAAGCGCTATCGAGAGAAGGACATGCTTGTTCACCGGCAAGGATATCTTCGCAACCCCATCGAGGGCAACAGCAGCAGCAGCAGCAGCAGCAGCAGCAGCGTCGAGTGTGGAAGAACGGAGCTTAACCTCCGACGCCAGATCCGGACTGGCCCACGCTGGACGATGCCATGTGGTGTAGAATAAGTTACGCCCTGGCTGCGGTCGTTGCAGATCCGTCACGCGCAAGCGCCTTAAGCGGAATTGTTCAGCACAGCACAGCACGGCGCTAAGTGACTTGTGTCGGCTGTGCCTGAACGTGTGCGAGTGTCGTATCGCATCCGGATTAAAATAATTAATGACAGAAGCCCCTCTTTATTTTTCGTTCTCCGGCGGAAAGCTCATCGTCGACCACCTAGACGCGATACGCCGCCATCGCTTGGGCCCAGTTGTCCACGACTTTGCTATGCTACGATACAGCTACAGCATCGCTCGGTGGTTTGCGATTCGCTGTCGAGTTTGTATACGGATCTTACCCCAGACAGAAACACTTGTCGCATCGGAAGTTGCTGCACGGGATGCGTATGTTTAGTGCTGCCGGCACGGAGCTGTGGTTACATCGGGTGCCCCGCTTCATTCGTGCGAGATGATTATTTGGCCTGATGAGTACTGTTACGTCGTCAACCGGGAACACGTCGGAAGCAAAAAATGCTATCCACGTCCAGTCGAGACGCGTCTCTCGTCTGCGTTCTTGGCTATGATGAGCCGATGGCATTCCAGCGGTCAGTCTCTTCCTCCTGAGCTTTGAGCACATTTGGATGATGCGAAATCCGAGAATTTATCGAGGCAGGCTAGAGAAGGAGAGGGCGAGAGAGACGGAAGAGACAAGTCGAGCCAGCCCGGACCAACGTTTGAATTCTTTACGGATTTGACCCTTGAATCGTGAATCGTAAGAAAGAAAGGACGCTTCGCTGCTCGCTGCTCGGATTGGCTTTGCTGCCCGCGATTCTCTCAGGCCAGCTCGACGTCCTCCGGTCGAGACAGACTCATTTCCGTCGGCTGCCTGCTCCATCTCCAGACACCATCATCAAAACCATCTCAGTGGCACAATCTGTCGGCTCAATTCGTTCAGCAAAGCGCCGCCAGCTCAATCACTGCCCGCCGCCGCATCGTCGCTCGGGCACGCCGCGCTCTCTGCACACATTCCGCATCCTCATTCGCGGCGATCATCGTGTGATTTCCTCTGTCGGCTCTTCCGACCTGTCATCCACGCCATCGCGCGCCGTCGCAACCTCGAGCTTCATTGTCGTCATGCGATAGGCTCGCTCCTTCCCGCCTCGCCGTTTCCACTCCCTCGTCTGGACGCTTCCACCTTGTCGAGCCCAGATAGCCCCTCTCCAGCCCTCCACCGCCGCTCTGCCGCCGTTGCTGGCATTTCGCAACAGCGCCACGCTCATCGCTGGCTGGCATCGGCTCATTCTCGCCGCCGCACTTCTGCTGCTGCCAGTCTCAGCTGATCATGCCATCCAGCGCCGCCTCTCAGTCCAATACTGCTGCTGCTCACTCGTCCGCAGCTGCCACCAAACACACCCATCTCGACATTGCCGATAGCTCTGACGCCGAAACAGAGCCTCTCCCCTACGACGACGACGACGATCAGGACGCTCCCGCCGACGACGTCATGGATCTCGATCAGCTCGCGCAGCACGCAGCTGCCTCCGCAGCTCTTCCAACCGACCAAGATGCTCCAGGCGAGCCAGCAGACGTCTCCATGGACCCATCCAACGACAGCCAGCTAGAGCCATCACAGGCAGAAGATCTAGCAGACCTCCCCGCCTCCCAGCTCACCGCCACACACGATCCCAACTCCAACATGAGCTCTCCTCAAAAGACTGGCGGCTTCACCGGCGACGAGTTTAGCGACGAGAGCGAGCTCACCGACGAGGACGACGAGCAGAACCAAGACGAAGACGCGTCATCCCTCTCCGACGATGACCTCGGTGGCTCCGACGACGAGGACGAAGACGACGAGGACGAAGAGGATGAAGACCAAGATGACGAAGACACTGCCAGCAAGACCCATGAGGACGAAGCAGCCGAAGCGCTCGCAGCACTCACCGGCGGCGCCGACGACGAAAACGACAATGCAGGCGCAGCAGCCGGTCTCGATGCCCTCGCAGCCCTCGCAACAGCAGGCGATGCCGACGACGATCAAGACGACCAAGACGACGACGATGTGTCAGACCCAGAGGATGGCGAAACCGCTACAGCTTCCGCCGCAATTGGTGGTGCCGCAAAGCCTGTACGAGTCAGCCTTCTTCGTCAAAGTGGCGGAGATGACGACGGTCTCAGCTCCGATATCACCCCGGAGCCCGAAGACGCCGACGCCGCCGCAGACGATGCCTCGGATCACCCCGGCTCCCCTCGCGACACCGATCTCGACCTGATTGCGTCCATGAAGAAGCGTGCAGCTGCCACTGGCGGTGCTACCAGTCTCCTCGAGCCAGAGCAGCTCGTCGACAGCCTTCCAGGGTCCGCCTCTTCCTCGCGAGCTGCCTCTCCCTTGGCAGACGAGGACGACGACGCCGAAAAGCCGAAACAAGCAGACGATGCCGACGCCGAGATCGACGCCAAACACGCGCAAGCCGATCAAGCAGATGCCGAGCATCCCGATACGGCTGTCGGCACACCCGCGCCCGACGCCGCCGAGCAAGACGACGACACTTCCACCGACGAAGCCGCCATCCGACGCCAAGAGGCCATGGAAGCATTGACAAAGATTGAGATCGGCTTTGCCATGCTTCGCGACCGACTCTACGTCGAGCGACTCCAGGAGATCTCCAAGGAAGGTGACATGATCCTCGAAGGTACCCATCCCGAGCTCCTTCACCTCACAAAAGCCATCGAGACACGCAGAGAGCGTCGCACCGAGCTCGTCGACATGTGGTTCGAGCATCAGGAGAAGCAGTACGAGCGCGTCGCAAAGGCAGAAGAGTTCGCCGCGTGGAGCATCTGGCGCTCGAGCTGCGCCGGCTTGCGTCGCGACATGATGGATGAGTACAGCCGGAAACGCAGACGCCTCGATCGGGAAAAGCGCACGCTCGATGCACCTCGTCCGGCGAGAAGGCATCAGATCTTCGAGACCGAGCTCGTGCGCAATCCAGACCGCTTGCACATTCCGCTCACTTCTTTTTCGCTGCCAGAAGATGCCGAGCCGACACGAGCCAGTGGGTCCAAGATTGGTCGCAAACAGTCTGCCAAGCGCAAGGCGCTCGCTCGCGAAATCGAGGCGGGCGACGAGTTTGTAGCCTATCCCGATCTCAAGGGACTCGCCGAAGCCGATGTTATGATGGACATCGAGCAGATGGGGATACGACCCGCAGGCATGCCGCCGGGAATGTACGACCCGTTCTACGGCGCCCCTGTCGGTCTCGAATTCCAGAATCCCGAAGTCTACGCCATGTACGGACCTGAGGCGGCCGCTGCGGCTGCTGCTGCCGCCGCACAGGCTCACATGAACGGTGTACCGTACAACCTGCCACCGGGAGCGCGCGGCTTGCCACCACCGCCTCCAGGCGCCATGATGGCGCCGGGCACGCCTGGATCCATCCACACACCTCATCGCCACGGACACGCCCTCCCGCCCCCGCCGCCAGGTCACATGCACCCCGGGATGGACATGGGCATGATGCCATTCGATCCGTACGCAGCCGCCGAGATGGAGCGTGCGGCGCGCATGCATCACCGCGAACAACAGGCACGCATGGGCATCGATCTCAACGATCCTCACCATCGAAGCTCGCCCTTCCCGCCCGATATGTATCAACCCTATCCACCACACTTCAACATGCCACCTGGAGCCGGCGGACCTGGTCCAGGCATGAGACCGGGCATGTCCAACATGCCGCCTTCACCTACACCGCCTCATCGGGCAAGCAGCGGCGGTCGCAAGGAGCGCGCGAGCATGGAGGACGGCGTTCACGTCAGCGGTCGTGGTCGTGGTGCTGCCAAAACACCGGGTCGGAGCAAGCAGCCTCGTTCGAGTCAGCCGCGTGATGGACACGTGGGTGGCGGCGGTGTCGTCGAGTCGCCGACGCAGGCAAAGTCGACTGGTGGCGCAAAACCCAATCTGCCTCCACCACCATCTATGCCGGTGGGTGCGGTGGGTGCGATGGACGAACGCGATCACAAGGTGGTAAGCAATGGTGCGGGGAGAGGGCCTGCGGGGCATCATGGGCGCCATCCGAATGCGCCCCAGCCAGGCTCTGGATTCGGAGGTGTACGAAGGGGTCCTTCGCCAGGTCCGAATGCCGGGCTCAAGGGGCACGCAGGACCACCGCCTGCGGCTACACCGGTGGCGGCTGCGGCTGCGGCAGGCGTGGGTAACAGGAGTTTGTACCCTTCCGAGTAGGCGTTTTGGCTGCATTGCTAGGTGTTTGAAATTGCATGCCCACTTCGAGCTCACTCCTGGTTTGCGATTCGATTGAGTTTGAGAGAGCAGGCGCGACAAATCGCTTGGGGGTGACGCTTGCGAATAGAAGAGAGAGGTTCTGGACTGGGGAGGCATGGCAGATGAACCGATGAGTGCGAGCTGATTCCTCCGTGAAATCGTTATCAGATCCGAGCCAGAGAGGCACACGAATCATCCCGCGTGGTCTCCACTCTGTGTAAAATGTACCGAGAATTTGACCGACGAGAAGTTGATCGTGTAATCCGGAATTCCTTCCTGCTCTGCCGTTTTGCAACTTTTGCTGTTCGACCATCATCACCCTCCATCCTGCTCCTCTTTTTGCCCAGCAAACTGCTAGCCAAGATGACTTCGATACGCGCATCGACCTCATCATCCGCATCCAACGAATCCGGTCCGTCGCAACCGCGGCACTTGACGATCCTGTACATGACCCAGACAGGAACCTCGTCCGACCTAGCCCTTCGAATCTCTCGCCAAGCCCAGCGCAAACGCTTCTCCACCACCGTCTGCGACGTCTCCTCGTACGATCCTGCCGATCTCGTCTCCGAAAACTACGTGCTTTTCCTGGTCTCTACTACGGGTCAAGGTGAATTCCCAACGAGCTCGAGAGGGTTTTGGAACTTCTTGCTGCGAAAGGGGATTCCGGAGGACATACTCGAAGACGTGCGGTTTGCAGCGTTTGGTTTGGGAGACTCTACGTATCCGAGGTTCTGTTGGCCGGTGAGGCTGTTGAGTAGGAGGTTGAAGGGGTTGGGCGCGGTGGAGGTGGTGGAGCACGGGGAGGGGGATGAGATGCATTATTTGGGGTTGGAGGGGGAGCTGAAGCCGTGGTTGGAGGAGTTTTGGGGGAAGATGGATGAATTATGTCCGCTTGAGGAGGGTGAGAGGGAAGTCGGGAGGGATGAGCTGCTGCCTCCAGCTGTCACAATCAGGAAAGTGGATGGAGAGGAGGAGGGGGGCGGGACTTATGGTTTCGACGAGCATTTGTTGGAGCAAGGGTGGTCAATGTCGAGACTTGGCAAAAACGATCGGATGACGGCTGCTGATCATTTTCAAGATGTTCGTTTGCTCGAATTCGTTGAATCCCCATCATCTGCTGGAGCTGTTCAGAACGGCGAGAACGGAGAAGCATCGACAAAGTCCGCTGCAGCATCTGACGATGTCAACTTCCAATCTTACCGACCGGGAGACGTGCTCTGCTTGCATCCCATCAATGACGCTCTCTCCGTGACCGAATTCCTCGACCGGCTCAAGCTCGACCCAGACACCCTCATCACCCTCTCTGGTAGCACCGTGCCCACGACGGCGCCTCAATCACCGCACCCGATATCCGTACGAGACCTCTTCACCTACCATCTGGATTTCACCTCGGTGCCCACGCACTCGTTCTTCGAGCAGATCCGACTCTTCTCACCCACAGGATCGCTGGAACGCGAGAAGCTAGATGAATACTGTGGGATCCTGCCCGAGGACGAGCTTGCAAAAGGAGCAAATCCGCAAGATGGAATTGACGAGATGTACGAATACGCACAGAGACCGAGGAGGACGATCAAAGAGGTGCTGGAGGAGTTCAAGTCGGTCGGGATTCCGTTGGAGTATGTGGCGGATGTGATTCCCTGGATCAAGCCTCGAGAATTCAGTATCGCTAGCGCGCCGCCCACGGCATCACTGTCACGCGGTTCGAAGGGAGATGCTTCGGATCAGCCGCACGCGATACAGCTCAGCGTAGCCATCGTCAAGTACAAAACAAGGCTAAGAAAGTCACGAACAGGATTGTGCACTCGCTGGCTCTCCACCTTACCTGTCGATGCGGAAGTGCCGATCTGGATCAAACCGGGCTATCTCACTCTGCCGCCACCAGATGCACCTCTGATTTTGATCGGACCAGGAACCGGATGCGCACCTCTCCGATCGCTTGTCATCCAGCGTCTCTCCTCCCCCAATCCTGCGAGGGAGATCCATCTCTTCCTCGGCTTCCGATACCGTGCCAAAGACTTCCTCTTTCAAAACGACTGGCAGGCACTTCAACAACACCACGCCAACCATTTCCACCTCCACACCGCGTTCAGTAGGGATGGAGGAGATGAAAAGACCTATGTGCAGGATCTGATTGTCAAGGAAGAGAACAGAGGCATGCTGTGGGAGGCTATCACGGAGACAAATGCGTGGATCGTGGTGGCTGGTGCGTCGGGTAAGATGCCGGAGCAGGTGAGGGGCGCGTTCGAGAGGGTGGCGAGGGAGGAAGGTGGGATGGATGAGGATCAGGCCAAGAGGTTTCTGGACGGTTTGGAGAGGCAGAGGAGGTGGCAGGAGGAATGTTGGTCGTGAAAAAGAGGGCAAGACAAAGTTTTGGAGGAAGCTCGGATCTTCCGACGACTGTCTTGTGGGGGCAAGTCTGGACTTCCGACACATCGGCACTTCCATGTGCAACCTCTCTGGTCGAGTAGACGGAACGGGTGTGGCGTGGGAACGTCAACGTACTTGCGAAGGGTCTCAGCGTTGGTCGTTTTTATGCTCGCTCTGACAGCTCAGAGGCAGCCTGTCGATGCGCGGCGTAGCATGCAACACCCCGAACTCGACCAGCTTGGTCGATGAGGTATAAGATCAAGCTCATTCGAGACGCTTCCATTTCCGTCTTCGCGCGGAAGCCGATGAAACCCTTTCCCGCAATGGACGCGGATTCGCCGCAGGAAGCTAACGATGCCGCTTTCTTCTCTCCGTCGCAACATCTTCTTTCCTCTCCCATTGACGTTTTTGGCTCACCAAGCCTTCTCGCGCAACTACCACCATCTGATCGAACGCTTCGATCTCAATCTTCAAGCAACCCTCCTCGGCTGCAGCTCGTATCATCCAGCGTCGTCAGCGTAAGCGCAAACACCCGGAGAGGCAGGAGTATGCCGACCCGACCATCAATGGCGGAGGAGGAAGAGGTTGACGAGCTAGACGAGTTTGCCGACCAAATGGCTGTCGATCTCGACTGTAAGTTTGCTGTTTCTACTGCCGGATCCACGGACGTTGAATGACGGACTGATCGAGATGCTACGTTGGAACTCTCAGTCGAAGTATGCGACAGGCTGGAAGCGGAAAGCCTTGGGAGCACCATGCAGCGACGCAATCAAATGGACTCAGCTACGCAAAGCGGCGGTAGCATCCCGACATCATCGCAGAAGAGACCTCGTCCATCGTCTGCAGGCGCGAGGATTCGCGATGTTATCGACCTCCGGGAGACGTCTCCCGCGCCAGCATCTCAGCCCAACAAGCGAGCCAAGCAGAGCGACACTCTTGCCGATGCGGATCGTCCGATCAAGCCGTACTTCCAGGAAGACTTTGTCCGAGAAGCACTTGCCAAGAGCAAGGGGGTCCGCCCAGCATCGCCTCCCGAGCCGTCGCATATATCTGATCCGCGCGTACAGAAGGCGCCGGCAATTCCCACCTCTCGGCAAGTTTCGCAACCCATCAACGGGTCTAGCAACACTGTGCCGTCGGCTTCGCAACCTCAACCTACCAATCTAGGAGGCGGCTCCTCCTCCAGGACTGTCGTCAGCGACGATCATGCCAACAGCAACAGCACTGGCAGCAGCAGCAGTGACGGAGACATCCCTCTCGCCGCCACTAGCAATCACTCGATCAGGGCTTTCGAGGCATCTGCGGAGGTACTCGCGGCGATCTTCCAGATGGATGTGGCTGTAGCAAAGCTCAAGACAGCGTACGAAGGAGAAGTGCGGAGGATGCAGGCGGAGCTCGTCGAGCGAGATGTGCTCATTGACGGTCTGCGAGCTCGACTCCGCCGAAAGGGCTCCAAGTGATCTTCGGGAGGCATACTCAGTCAGCAATACACCGTCAAGGTGGTCACACATTCAATTGTATCACCCTTGCATCCCTTGTATTCGTCACAGAGAAGTTTCAGCCCGCGCGTCAGCATTTATCAACGATCCCGCATCAGCTACCATCCGCAGAGTCTGTCGGAGTGAGATGTCCGTGAGGTGAGGTGATGTACCAAGTGAGATCGGCGATCGGCCAATTTTTCTAACAATGTTGGTCACGCGGGGGTTGAGGCTTGGCCAAAGAAGGACACTGGTGAGGGTAAGGGTCGGGGTCTTGTGATGCCATGTCTCAGTTCAGCACTGGTCACATCTGGGCAACGATTCCCCACATGACGGGGTCAGCACTGCTGGACCGCAGACTACATGATCATCGAGACCAGAATGAGTTTGAAAGACATGGATCGACAGGAGCAGCAGCCTCGGCCATTACCATGTGAGAAAGACTGCTGTTTCGTGCGTGTTAGCTGTCAATAAGCGAAGAGGATGAGCCTCGGGTTGACTCGCAAGGCTCGCGCTTTCCAAATTTATGGTCTTTCTGGAAGCGGGGGAGATTGAGGCGAGGTTTTGGATGGTGGGTAAACTCCGACACAGGCACGGCAGCTGCACTCACATCGGTGACGCTCCAACACCTGCTTTACTTCGAGTTCTTCTTCTTCAAATGTCGTCCTTCATTGCGGGTCAGAGTATATCTGAAAGATGGAGCACACGTTTCGGCTTGGGTAAGGATATGTGTGTACATGAGCAGATGGTGTGGTTTGCACGCAAAGGTCTGTTGGTCTTGCGGCAAAAGCAAAGTACTGATCTTGCTTGATTAGGAATAAGCACAGACGATTTTCCGAGGTTACTTTCAAGCGATGCAAGATTTCGACTCTGTGCGTCAACCTTGCAGCTGATGTTGCTCAAGGTACGCTTGATACTTCAGACAGTAATACTCTCTTGATCCAACGGAAAGGCGATCAGAAGCGGAAGAAGATTGTCTCAAAGGGCAGTGTCGATCGTGCAGTGTCTTTTCTCCGAGAGACGACAAAAGGAGACATCTGTCAGGGCTTCGAGAACACAACGTTGTCGGAGAGATAGCGAATCTGGCTGACAGGAACAGAAAGGTGCAAGCCACAAAAGTAAAAGGCCGAACTTCGTTATCGGGCAGGCAGAGGGGGACGGTATTCGGCGGCGCCGCCCACATGTTTCGGCGCTGATTTCTTCATCATAACTTAGTGCATGTCAGGGGCCGGATAGACTGGTCGATACAGACACTCAGACGGTAGATTCAGCTTGACTGGATGAGTCAGGAAGACGATCACCTGGGTCAAAGCACGGACAATTCACACTGCTCACGGTGAGATCGCTTCACCGCTCTGTGCTGGCTGGCCGGCTCTCTCCTACACATTCTACCGGCGCAGAACGTCTGCGACAGCACCAAACAGCTCTCGGTGGATCAGTTGGCGGAATCGATCGTGCGCACATCTCATGCTGCTCACAGAAACGCAAGGTGGAAAGAGTCAAACAACAAGTCGTCATCCGAGGCTCCAAGTGAGCCATTGTTTGATTCGGAAGATTTTCGGTCGACAGGAGAACGCCCAGGGCTTCGCCACCAGCCCGCCATCACGCCGTGACGAGGTTGCGTCGTGCGGACGGGCCATGATGGCTGACAGGGCTCTCCAGTCGCAAGGGTCTGCTGAAGCTGCCCGCAACAGCAGTGTCGATCCTGCACAGGCAAGTCTCGAGCGTTCGTTGGCTGCTGCCGCCTGTTCTGAAATTTCGCGAATTTCTCGATTTCGCGGTGGAAATCGACAGCGTGGGCAGAGCGGTCGGTGTCTGGTGAGTTTTCGCTTTGACCGGCGTTGCTGTGTGGTATTTCGAGGGACCAACCCGCAGTTGCTCAGCGCGAGATCCAAAGAGCAACTCGTCGGCGCTCAAAACGAGCGAGAAAATGAGCACGGGATGCAGACAAGCGGCCTTGATTGCTTGCCCTTTTCCCCTTCGCGGTTGCCGATGGCGCGTTTGGCTGCCTGCCTGTTGCTGCATGTTGGAATCAACCTTGACTGAGCAGCGAAATAAAACTAAAATTCAAAGTCGCAGCTCGACTGGCCCGCGACCCTAACTCGCGCCCCACGCCGCATTATCGGCCTCCCAAAGCGGATCGTCCGTTTGCTCACGCTCTGGTCTCGCATTCCGCTTGGCACAACCAGAGAGAGAGAAGGCTGATCGTCACCTTTCTCTTCGGCTTCAAGGTTGTGTTTGTCTGCCTCTGTTGCTGCTTTCTCTTCCTTCCTCGACGACCGAACAACCACTGCTCGCTATCTCCGTCGCCGCCACTGTCGACGTTGTTGTTGTTGTCGGTTAAAGGTAAAGATCAACGTAGACCTACGCAGCGGTCGACGATCTTTCACCATCCCCCGGACTGCCCCTCGTATCAACTTCGAAGCTGCCAGCTCCATCCTCCCGTAGCGGCGCACTCCGGTGATATCGCTCAACAACACACTCTTCTCACTTGGTTCTACACACGCCCCGGTTCAGTCTATAGCAACCTCGGTCTTGGCGCGGATATCGGTAAACATCTGTTCTTTCGGCCTCCTCTATTTTGATCCAATCGTCGTCCTTCAACGTAGCAGCCCGAGCCCGAAGCGAGTGGCGCACAACCCTCGTCCGGTCTTCTTTTCCACTCATTGAGCTCGCGCGGCACATCACCCATGTGCGATCAGCTCTAAGCTTCAAAGGTGTAGCTAACACCCACCGTACAGCAGCCGTCCCGGACAATTTTGCATTCGAATCCTTCTCGCAACCCAGACGCACCTCCTGTCTCCATCGCCTTTTTCTCTTCCCCACGCATCCGACGATAGAATTGTTCGCTTTCCAAGATGTTGTCCACACCTCAGCCATACCCCACCGTGGCCAACAACGTGCCAGCGCCCGACGATGCCCAGATCGAATCACGCATGCCCACCGTCTGCGTCGACTACCTTAGTCACCAGTGGACCGACGAAGACGTGTGGAGCAGCTGGAAGGCAATGACGAAGCAGAAAAACCAGATCGCCAACGGAGTCAGGCTCGAAAATGCAAGTTGGCGTACTTGGGCCAAGCAGCGTGGCAATCTCAAGACCATCAGTCCAGAGACACTCAACTGGTACGTTCTTGGCATTCGCACACGATGCACGGATGTGGTTCTGCTCATTTGTGCTCCCCTTTCCGCAGCCCAATGTGTTCGAAACTGACTTATTCTTATTTCCGATCTCCCTTCCTTCACTGCCCCACAGGCTCAAAGACAGCGACGTGACATGGCTGTACGGACCTCTCCACGAGCACGTTGAGTCGGTTCCGCCTCCCAAGCTTGCCACCACCGCTGATCGTCTGGATCTGGATGACGGTCACCGCGTTCGCTCCATCCTCAAGCATCGCACCATATCGGACATGCTCACGACGCCAGGAAATGCCGCTTCGCCCAGTGCCGAGCTCGAGACCAACCCTATCGATGAACACATGCAGGAACAGGACCGAAAGGCAGAGCAAGAAGCAGCAACCGCAGTCCAGCGCAAACCGCTCATTGCCGTCAAGTCAGATTCCAACCTCGTCAGCAGAGCGCCCAAGCGCACCGGCGGGTCGCCCAGTGCCATGCCGCTCGTCTCGGCCCAGAAGAAAAAGACTCCCAGCATTGGACGTGCCGATAGCCTAGGCGCAGACGAGAAGCGTCACATCAGCTTCAATCACCGTGTCGAACAGTGCATTGCATTGGATCACAAGTACCCGGATTATGACGACTATGACGAGGACGAATTCGACGAGGAGGAAGAAGAGGTTAGCAGCGAAGAAGAGGAAGTGCTCACGATGAAATCCAGCCCACGGACGTCTCCTGCCATCTCTCACGCTTCTGCGTCCTCGTCCAAAACTTCGGAACTCCAAGCCACCATCGCCAAGTTGGCCCCGACTCGACTCAAGACGTCCGAAGTGTACCCTTCGCCCTCGCCCGCCGTGGTGGACCCATCCGGTTTCCTTGCCACTCGCGCCAATAACGGAAGCACCGTCTCTACATATCCAGCCCAGTACGGCTATGCTCGCGCTGGTGTTCCAGTAACCCACGGCGACCCTACCGCACGAGGCGTCCAGTGGGATCTCGAAGATGACTTTAATGGCGATTTCGACTATTTTGACGGATCTGATCTTGCCGACGGCTCGAGCGAGCACACCAACTCGAATGGGCCGGTTTTTAACACAGGCGACGCTGCGAGCAGCCCTGATGCTTCCCGAAACTTCGGAAGCTTTTTTGACCATAGCGAGTCAGACAGGACTGACGGATCCACATCATCCACGTCGCCTCAAGACATAGCAGCCGCATCACCGGAGCAATCGCAGGCCAGTGTTGCACCCAGAGGTATCCTCAAGCACAGGATCGTCCACCAGACCGCCGCAGAGGACTACGAGTCGCGCAGCCTCGAGGCCGAGGGCGACTACGACGTGCTCGGCACCTCGCACCAAGACTCTTCTTCGTTTGCAGATTCGTACGAGTCTTCGCGGGGTGATAGTTCGCGGGAACGCGGTCGACCCTCGCAACGACTCGGCAGCTCTGCGAGCTACGAGCGCATCCAGGATGCAGCCAGGCAAGGGCGCGTCCGCACCAACAGCGGCACTTCATCCGGACACTCACCCACCAACTCGACTGCCAACGGCAGCTACGACAGGTACAGTGCAGCATCTGCCAGCCCTGCCTCTTCATCTTCGCCTGCCAATGTGCGGAGCAATGCACGGAGTAGTGGCGAGTCCTTTCGGAGCGGCGCCAAAGACGGTTCGCGAGATGGAGCTGATGGCCTTCGAGCTGGAGATGCAGCAACGCACGGAGGAAAGGCGCGTTCGCTCGCGAATCGGTCCCTGAACGACTACGACTCGGATGGTCAGGGTTCGTACGGCTTGGCCAGCCCGCATTTTCCTGCAAGCCCGCATCTCGATGCCAAGGAAGACGCTGGGTCCAACCGGTCTTCGCAGGACCGCGACGGCGACCGTTTCATGTACGGCGAAGAACGAAGCTACTGGTCCGACGAAAGGAGAGGCAGCTCCAAGTCTGCCTCTGCACGAGCGAAATCCACGTCTCCCAGCGCAGCTGCCGGCGAGTTGAGCGTGGACCTGTCCAACATCCCTAGCAACGCACGTCCTGCCACCAAGACCACCAGCGTTACGAGCCCCGATGGACCCGTAGAGGTGGGGCCTACGCCTCTCAACACGCCCACTTTCATCCTCGCGAGAGCCAGCGGGAAACGTCGTTCCGGATCCGGCAGCGGACCCGACATTTCCGGGGGCGGGCCTTCCAGCCCCACCCTGCCACGAAGGACAAGTGCAACAGGAGCCCTGGTAGCGCCACACAACTCGGAGCCGCGTGTGCCACTCGCCCACGACTATGTCGAAGAGGACGAAGGAGGTATCATCGGCAGAGCGGTCGAGATCGTCAACACGGCGCGCGATCTGATCGGCGCGCTGCTCGGAACGGGCGATCGAGGCAGGTCGTGGCGCGAAGGTTGAGATGATGCGGCGCACGGCTCTTTCTCTCGTCGTCCGTGTCCCCCCAACTACTTCTTCTTTACAGGCACGTCTGCGCCACGATCGGCATTCTTCTCGACCACATTACGACTTTTGTATTCATGGGTCCATCGCGACATCTCTCACACGCACGCACACACACACATGATTCTTCTTGTCTCACAATTTCTTGGCATGCCAATCTTCTTTCCTCCCAAAAATTTCCTGCATTGCGACGATGATCATTCGGCCTGAAGGGTTGCATCGATGAGCGAGCGGAAGACTTTCAACCAGAAAGCGAGGATGTTCTCCGACTCCTTGTTAGCGTCGCTGGGGGGGTTGTAGAGCCAATCTGCGAAGGAGAATTGGATGGTGGTTTGCATGCGGAAGGAGTAGACGTGGAGGATGGGTTGACGGATGCCTACGCGACCTACACACTCGACGTTGTGCGCTTCGAGCGTTCCGACTCCTTCGATTCGGTGGGAGGGACGGCAGATGGGGTCGATGCGACCGATGCTGCTGAGCCAAGGCATGGAGGGGTAGTGTGCGGCGTCGCGGAGGAAGAGGTATTCGGTGGTCATTGTGTTGAACATGAGGGCTTGGTCGTGACGCAGCCAATCGGTGTTGGTTCTGCCGGATTTGTATTGCGATGCGAGTTCGGCGGATAGCGAGAAGAGGGTGGTGAGGTCGGTGGCGGTGATCGAGGGAAGTGCATCGACCGTGCCAGGGGAAGCGTCGGAGGAAGGGGAGAAGGTTGCGCTTCCAGCAGCGACTTTGGTCGGGAAACCGGACATGCACAACCCCAGATACCGAGCGTACTTCGGATCCAAGGTATCCCGTTTACTGATGGCGTTGCTGAAGCTGCCCAGGATGCGATTTGGGTCGTCGTACCCACCGTACTTCTTCGCCTGACCACGCGGTACAAGTCCGCGTTGCTTGCGCACCCACATGGTCGTCATGCAGCTACAGGCCTCCATGAAAGGCGCCAAAGTCATACCTCGCTTTTTCAACACTGCCAGCAAGGCTTTCGTCTGTTCTGGGTCAAGCGTCTGGGAGATCAAATCCGTATGTGTCACTTTGCCGGTGAAAGGAATTCCTGTCTGCGGTAGAACTCCCAGGGGCAGCATATCGCCCGTCTCGGCGACGCTTCGACACAACCTGACGAGAGGCTTGTTGATGACTTTGGAGCGGACCTTGCTCTTGCTGTTGTGGCCTTCCAAGGTCATGGCGACGACTTTGGTCCCGATCTTGTCGATCGCATTAGGTGCAGAAGCCTTGCCGTTCATGCGGTCCGCGTTAATCTTTTCGACCTTCTTGATCTCGGCGGGCGAGACTTGCCACGTAGCAGGTGGATCAGCGATCGCATCTTGAAGCGCCGGCTCGAGTCGGGTAACTTCTGGTCCCCACTCGAGCTCCGTCGGGGCAGAGTTGTTGAGAACAGACGAAACGGATGCGAGGAGAAGATCAAACACGAGCCATAGACCGATGCCTTCGCTGACGGAATGGCACTGCTCGATCAACACCCTTGCATCCACTCCTCCTTTCGCTGGCCAGTAATGAATGCGTAGTCGATCTCGACCGGCGACGCCATCAGCAGTTGACCTTGCTACGAAACCTCGGAATTCTCCTTCTTCATACCTCTCTTCATCCTCATGAACGATAACAACGTCATCCAGCCATCTTTCTACCTCATCTTCCGTCTCCACAACATCGTACACCAGCGCGACCTGCAAATCAACATTCTTGGCCACAATTTTGGGAATGTTCGACAGCGGCTCGATGCCTTCTTGCCCTCTCCTTGCCAGGCGCAGCGCAATGGTCGGATGGTCGTGGCGCAATCTTCGCACAGCTTCCCTCAGCTGAGCTTTGGATAGATCGCATTGCACCGGGTTACCCGCTTCGGCCGATGAGGGCTGAACGTTGATTGTGCATGAGGCAAACATATCGCCATGCTCGTGGAATCGCCTCTGCCAGTGCAAGACGAAGTTGGCCATTGAGTCAACCTTCCTATACCAGATCTTGCGCGCTGACTGGTACCGCCATTGGTATTCAGACGTCGATGCAGGGGGAGAGAACGTTGGCTCATCGCGTGTGTGATCTTCGTGGCGGGTAAAAGAAGCCGCGGAAGAGGAGTTGCCGCTCGTGATGGCACCGGAACGGTCCATCGATGCGGCAGGTGCGGTATCGTCAGCCACGGCTTCGTCGGGCGGTAGTGACACGGCTGAGGCTTTGGTCCGGAGACCTTTCTGCTTGGCATCTGGTTTGCCTCGTACGCTCAGTTGCGAGCGATAGTGCTTGAGGGCGTTCATCGTGTGAGATTCATCCGACTTGAAGGCAAAGCGAGAAGCGCAGAAGTAAGCTTTCGCCTCGAGACCAAATGTGACGATGAGGTGTTGTAAGAGACGCCGAGAATGAAGTTCTACGCGGCGGAGCTGCTCCTCGGAAGTAACGTTGAAGGAAACGTGGTGTGTACAAAGGCGCAAGGCAGGCTTTTATACGCACGCCAGTCGTCTGGTGGTCTTCAAGGAAGAAGACGATGAAGGCGTGAAAGCTTCCGACATACCCATTCGAAGGATGGCGCGGAGTCCCAGAAAACTCGACTCTAGTGTGTTGTAGAACGGCGCTAGTTTGGCTAAGCGAAACACGCTAATGCTTGTTGCCGAAGCTGCGTCTTACACCTAAAATTGGGCCGAAGTTGCTAGCGAAATCGCTAGAATCTTTGCCGCCGTGGATCCACGCCTGGATGTAGCGGGTTCGAGGGTCCCAACGACATTCACCAGTCCCCCATCTTGGGTACTGTACGACTTTCGAGTGCAAAAGATTGCAGTCGAGTGAGCTTTCAATACAGTCGGGGATTGAATGTGGCGGCTGTCCTTGACAGGCACTGCACATTCCGCACTCAAGGGGTTTCGAGGATTTCCAGCACAAATTCAGCACCTCGATCCGCGGAAAATTGCGGGGAAGAACGGCTAAAATTGGAAACTTCAGAGTGATTCGCACTCGCTACGCCATGCCGGTCTGAGGAAACGAGTGAATTCGGAGTCGAAGTAAGAGTACAGGTTCAGAAAACAGCAATGTTCGTATGCGCATTGTTCGTGATGGCGATCATTGCGGAAGCATGGTTGGCTGTGCATGGGGCAAAGCTTCTCGGCGTCGCTGCCCGCCGCTGCAGGGCCATCCCGAAGAATCCCAGCCTGTCAGATTGTACTGGTCAGGAGGATAGTTGCATCCAGCAATTTGGGTATAGAATGGGCTATTGATAGCCGTGTTGAACCATGATCCGATCGTCGGCGCCGCTGTGGGCTGACCGGAAACGGTGGCAGTGACCGAAAGCGTCGGTGCCGGAAGGGGCGTGATCGACTTGGTGGCCGTGTAGCTCGGCAGCTGCGAGACGGGCGCGTTGGCCGAGAGGAGCGATTGAGGTGGCCAAGAATCAAGACTGGGCGAGTAGCTACCGGCGCGGCCCGTCTGCCATGCCTGGAACGATTGTGTCCAAGACGCTGACGGAACGGTGGTCTGCAAACGAGAAGCCTGAGCCGCACACGCGCCGCTGCTTTCGCTCAAAGGATTGGTGGGCATCCAACCTTGCTGCAGCCCCAATGAATACGACCACATGGGAGAGGTTGGCTTTCCCGTCCTCAGACTGTTGCCAATCTTCCAGGTCCAGAAGAAAAAGTCCTGAAGAGAGTCCATCGAGGTCAAGGCGAAGCGGCGCAGCCCTTCTCTCATGTCGTCGGTGTAGTTCTCCCAGTCGTCAAACGATTGGCAGGAGCCCATCCTGGGAAACTCGCCGGCGACGTTTCCTCGGTAGGAGCCATCATAGCGGGTTCCCTGATTGACGCCGTTCAGGAAGAGCCCGCAGTCGTTGATGGCCAGCGAAATCTCGCCCCCCATGGTGACCCCCATGTTGGAACGGGCACTGTCGGTCAGAGGAGTGAATTGGCGGCACGGCTTGAGGATTTGGACGTCCCAGGGATCATTGTTTTGCTCGCCAAAGCAGATGTAGGGATGCGTGTCCCAAGCGACTCGGTCGGAGCCGCTCAGGAAGCCTTGCCACGAGTTGAGAGGCAGGAAACCGTCATGAATCGTGATGTAAGGGCCGTTGCCCGCACCGGTACCAGTGATACGGCGCAGCATTGTGTAGAGCTGGGAATACCACGATTCGAGCGCCGGCTGTCCGATGCTGATAGCATTGGGCTCGTTGATGACGCTGAACATAGGTACCACATTGCGAATCTCGGGCTGACTGATGAATTGCGTCACACGCTGGATGTAGTCCATGGTCCGATCGCCGTTCGCCCGGCCCATCCGACCCATCAAGAAGTTGAGGAAGTTCAAGCGACCGGAATGGTTATAGGCGTTTTGCGAGCCTGGAACGGCATGCAGATCAAGGTTGATGCGCAAACCGTACTTCCGAGCCCATTGGATGGCTTTAAGGACATAGTTCCACGACACGCCTTCCAAGAAGGGCTCGTTGGCATACGTCTCGACGGCCCAGAAGCCGAAGGGCAAGCGAACCCAATTGAGTCCAGCCGCAGCAATGTTGGCAAAGTCCTGCTCGGTGATAAAGGTCTCGTAGTGCTCGGTCATCTTTTGCCGCAAATTCTCGACGCCTCCCTCCGATCGGTATCGCTGCGACAGGGTGAATTCATCGACTACCGGGCTCGACGTGTTCTCGTATGGTTCGTAGAGAGCGGGAACGATGAAAGGCTCAGTGACCAGCCAACCGCCCAGATTGACGCCGAGCATCCTGTTTCGAGCGAAATCGAACTCTTGATCAAGAGGAGGCGTGTAGTTTTGAGCCTGAGCCGTGTTGTTGAGCGGCTGCGAAGCCCATCGTCCGCCAAAATTGTTGATGTAGGTGAAGCTGTTGCCGTTGCCGAGATCGATCACGGATCCATTGGTACCCCAAATGGCTACCTGCCTTTCCGGCGTGGGACTGCCGGGTTTGGAAGGTGTCGATCCTTGTCCAGAGCCACCAGAGGTGTCGGAATTAGCCTGACTCGGTCGTCCGTGGTCCCTGAGGAAGAACATGTACACGGGCACCACAATAGCGACAGCGAGGATGGCGATGACAAGGCCGACAGCCGTAATGATGAGACATTTCCTCGATGCCGACATGCGCTTGTCTTTGCCGCGACCGTACTTGGCCAGACCCACGGCTCGATAGTCCTTTCGGCCCTTCTTTCCGGCCTGGCCCTTGTGTAGACTTTGGTATTCCTTCTGGGCCAGACCTGGCGACATGGGATGCACACCACCAGCGCGATATGCTTCGATCTTCTCCAGATCCATGGCAGAGCTAGCACGTCTCGAGTCACCGTCGGCGAATTCCATGAAGCTGCTGGGCGTGTCACTGCGGCGCCAAAGCTGGTAGACCGAATCGTAATCGCTCAGCGCGCTCTTCGAGCGAGGGAAAGACATGAACGTGCTGGCAGCAGATATGGGCCGCGGGCCAGGACGTGCGTGAGGCGGCGTGAAAGGTCCCTCTCGAATCGGTACGGGCATACCCTGAGACGCAGCTTGATCGGCTGGATTTGCCGACGTCGAGGGGGAGAACGATGCTTCGACGAAGAGGGGATCGTCGGTGCGGCCTTCTCGGCTACGGCGGGAGCTCCCGCGGGACCATCGTGGAGGCGAGAGTGGCTGAAGCGATGCATCACCGCTCCGATCGGGATTGGAGTTGAAGGAATTGTCGCTGTTCAGCAGCGGCTCTTCGACCGCGGCGGCGGGTGGCGACGACGGAAGTTCGTAGGACTCGACTGTCCGGTTGCGACTGCGACGACCGGGCATCCTGAATGTTGAGTGCGAGGCTTTCCCAGATGGGGAAGCAAGGGTGTATCCAGCTGATGGGTTCTAGGAACAGAGCGTTCGATGACCTAGCGTTCGATGACCTAATCCTTGGCTGGATGAGAAGGCGAGATCAGCTGTCAACCTCGTCACAGAGTAGTGAGAAGGTGAGAATGAACAGCGGCGGATCGTTAGGCGGTATTTAGGGGATGTAAGTATCGAGAGCCGAGGGTTCTTTCCCGGCGAGAAGGAACTCGGAGACTTGTATCCAGCTGCTCTATTGATGGGAATGCAGGAAGGTGCAATAGATCCGTCTGCCTGTCCAGTCTCTCTCTGTCTCTGGAGGGTCGTATCGCTCTGCTCTACGGCGCAAAGGGTCCAGCGGTGGTGGAGCGTTTGAGCGATTGCAATGGCGCGGCACGGGCTTGGCAGATGTGGCAACACGGAGAAGCCGATGGCGCAAGGCAACGGTATATAGGAGGCCAACGCCTCCTCCATCCTTCGCATCCGTAGGAAGAGCCGAAAGCCGTTCTGGACAGTCCCGGTCCAGCAAACGCCAAGCGAGGGCGAGCGAAAAGCGTCAATTTGCCAGAGGAGGCGAGCACCACAGAGGTTGAGAAGAGTCGAGATCAGCAGACAGGCATTGCGCGCGAGGCGGGAACCGATAACACAGCCGAGAGAAAAAAAACCTGTGTCGTCGGAAGACCATTTTCAAGCCTTTCCCACGAATTGTTCTATTTCAATCACGTTCTTCTTGCTTATCGTGTTTCGATGCCACGACGAAACCGGGCACGCCGATGGTCTCTCACGATCAATGGCGTGTCGTAATATACAAGGCGCTCCTCGCGATGGGCGCAAATCAAACCCCGCTCCTACCTGAACGTGGCAGGATCGATGCCAAACGCCAAAGGTACCGAAGAAGGGACACAAAGGAGGGCGAAAAGTAAGACAACCATAGAAGCATGGACCCTTGCGGAAATGAACAAAAAGAAAAGTAAAATTAATTTTATCTTGAAGCGAGCTTATGACGGGTTTCTGCAGACGTCACGCTCTTGCAAGCAGCAGGGCGGGGCGGGGCGGCACACTTCCGGTTAAGCTTGTGGGGTCAGGTGGCTAGCAAGTCGAAGATCGCGCGCACTTTACGCGATCGAACGCATCGCCAAGACTCTGGAGTCTCTGTCGGTAGAGATGGCTCAATCAAAATCAGTCAAGCCTCGTTCCGCTCATTTGATTGCGCCCGTACTCTGCACTGCAGGTCGTGCTGCCAAGACGAAACCCTGCAACCAAAGCTCACATCAGGCGATGTACACTGCATACGGCATGCGCCGAGTCGATCATGGTGTTGTCGGTCGCAGAGTCTGCAAGGGTCTTGGAGACATGCTGCAGCTCAAGGTAGTTACTGTCTCTTGATCTTGCCCACGCTCTGCCCGCATGTTGTCGTGCTTCCAGAGCGTGGACGCTGATAACCGGCCGCATTCGTCGTGATTGCTACCGAGATGGTGGAACGACCAAGAATTCTTCGGGACTCCTACGACTGTTCGGCAAAGCTTGCTCACCGCGGCCTGTCGCAGTCTGTCGCAACGTTCGTGAATCACTCCTCAATGATACGCTCGACATCGTGCCATCGCTTAGCTTGTGGCTCTCCATCGCGGCTGTTCCGAATGGTTCCTTCGGAAGCACACCGACGATCTGGGAACAGTGAGCACCGCAGATCCATCGCAACAGACGAGGCTTGACATGCGCAGCCCGACGGAGCAGCTTCAGATTCATGGCACATGCGTAATTCCGTTCGCTCATCACGGGTCACGAGCCCAACATGAATGCGTTGTGGCGTGGAAACCGAAATGTGACATTTGCTTGAAGGCAACAATGATGTGTGTCGGACAGTCCGACATAGGGAGCGCCGCCAGCCCGTCTGTTCCGCAATCTCACTGAGCCAGCACTTCAACAGGTGCACTTTCGATCCTCCTCAACAGCTTGGCCCGATTCGGCGTGTCCGCGAACAAGGCTCTGATGAGACCCGTGAGCTCCCTGCGGCTGTAGTCGACCAACGCACCTGCCTCGAAAGCCAGGAATTCGATGTCTACCAATGAGCCAGTCAAAATCTCGATCAGATACGAAGTCTTGAACCAGCTCGGCACCCAGAGTGGCGCCACGCTCGGCTGGTCCGCACCGTCAGCCGCAAAGAGACCCTCCAAGCTGCCCAGTGTCTTGACCAGAGAAGCGATCTTCTCCGACTCGCTCTCGCCGATATCCTCGAGGTCGAGCACATCGTGCAGCACCTTTTGGAGTACCAAATCGACCAGTCGTCCGATGGCAGCGTGGAAACGAGACGCTACGAGCACCGGTCGCCAGGCTTTGCCGAGTTGCTGCAGCATCTGCACAACCTGCTTGATGCACCTCTCGCATCGTGCGTAGCGGTGATCGTCGAAGGTCCGGGCAAATCCGTCCGCTTCCATCAGTGTGTCAAGCAGGATCTTGGTCTGCGCTGTCATCTGCGCTTCGAACCACCTTTGACCCAAGCTCCGTGTCGACACCGCTTCCCGCTCCAGCTTGGCCAGCTCTTTCGTCTTCCATCGCTTCGCCGCCTCGGCATCGTGCGTCATCCATGCCGTCGCGATATCGTCACCCTTGTCGCCGACAAGCCGCGTCAACTCCCGCGCTAGATGCTCGCAATCGTTGAAGAATTGCATCGCCAAGGACGGGACATCTCGAAGCACCTCGCCGTGAGCGACTGGCATCAGTGCACGATGCAGCTCGAAGATCTTGAACACGCTACCAGCGAGCGCTTCCACGTCATCCATGTCCGAATCCTCCCCGGAAGCACGTCCGTGTTGCAGCTTTGACAGCACCGAGCTCATCGTGCTTTCGGCCAGCTTGACGAGATCAAGTGAGCGTTGGCTGATGGTGCACTCTTCCTTGACAGCTGCCGCGATGGGAGGAGCATGCGCGGGCAAACTTTTGAGCGGCTTTGCCTCAGCATTAGACGCCGCTCTCGAATCTACAGAGACGGATCTGGTCGACGACACGCCACGTCTTGTGCTAGCTTGCGCTACAGCCTTTCTGTATGACGTTGATGCTGGGACGCTGGTAGATTCGGGGTCCGAGAAATCCTCCCCCCAGCCAGAGGGCGACGACGGCCTCGAGACAGATTCGGCCTCAGACGCTTGCGCATCCTCCGGCGTCGGCTTGGCCGAGAGATCTCCGTATGGACTCTGTCTCGCCTCCGCATATGCTGTTGGCTCGGTTTGAGCCGTCACAGCGTGTGCAGGTGCGGCAGCCGGCTTCTCCGCTGCGGTTTGCGGCTTCAGTGGTGTGATGGGTGCGAGATCAGCGCCATCAGGCTCTGATGGGTTCGAGCCCTCTTCGAAATCCCATGCATCCGCGTCCGCTTCCTGTTCCTTGTGGTTTGTCAGGGTTTCAGACTGGACAGCAGCAGGTCCTGGTTCTAGATTCGTGACTGCTTGACGTGCCGATTCGACATGTTCAATGGGCTGCCTAATCTTCTCCTGGAAAGGGGCTTGCTGGTGAGCTTGCGACGCAAAGTGCGTTGACTGTGGATGTAGGGCTGTGAACGATGATTCAGTATGAGGGACTTTGTGGTTCGTGTCTGGAAACCCAATTGCAGTGGCAGACATTGACGAAATGCTGCCCTGTTGTGGCCGAGATGCCACCAGAGGATGGCTGCCAGACGCCTCTGGAGCAGTGCGAGAGATTTCGCTCTCTTCGAGCTGGTTGCCCACCTCAGAGCGGTCGTCAACACTCGATAGCAGCGGCTTTGCGCCTGCCTCAAAAGCATGCGCTGTCTCGGAGCTTTTCGAAGGTTCTGCAGCTTCCCATGGATCATCCTCGTCATTGATGTCTTGGTCCTGCAGATTCCATGCGTCTTGTGCAGGTACCGCGGATGTCGAGACTGCTGATTTGACGTTCTCGTTTCGGAACGCTACAGGAGTGCGTGTTTGCTTCGGTGACGTTGGCATCTGCGCCGGTCCATCGTCGTCGTCCAGGTCCCAGGCATCGGCCGCGCCGTTGTCGTCTTCGTCTCCGAGACCCCAAGCATCCACGTCGTTGCTTCCGGAGGCTGCTGCGCGAGACGTAGCCTCTTGGACTGCGAATGTGCTGTGCTGCGAAGAGCTTGAACTCATACTACTTTGCATCATCATTGAACCGCTGGGAGAGCCGGAGAGGTCATGTCGGTCGAGAGCAGCTACATGCTGAAGCACTGAACGGTCTGCGTGTTGTGGCTGATGAACGGCATGCTGGCCGCTGGCCGTTCCGGCTGAGGCAGGGACATGTTGATTGTCGTCGTCATCGTCGAGACCCCAGCCATCTTCGTCGAGAGGCGTGTCGTCGGCATTGAAGGGACCGCTACCGAGCTGGTCCTGCGGGCGGATTACGCGTGCACCTAATTTGGGCCTATGTTTGTTCCGGGCATTGGTTGTCGAGGAGGACGAAGAATTCCGTGTCAAAGACGCCGCATCTGTGTACAGCTGATCTCCAAGCAGATGATCGGGACGTGCGTCCATGGATGGTCTGCTCGGCTTTGCGTCTGGTGGTGCAGTCGGAGGTGCGGGTATCGAGATAGCAGGAGGAGGAGGTGCAGGGGCGTCGAGTTCGATACGCACTTCCTTCCATCCTGCTTCTGCACCGCGGGATACGATAATGGCACGAGCGGCTTCGAGCACTTTGAGTGCAGGGGAAAGAGCGGGGGGCCCATTGCTCGTCAGCACGCTCTTTCGTTGGTCGACATCATCCGTCGAAGGAGCCGGAACTGGATCCGGACGTAGTGTGAGCTGCGCACCACGGTCTCGGGAAGCCGATTCGGACGTCGAGATTGCCTTTTCGAGGCGGTCGAAGCGAGCTTGAAGCTCAATGACAGCTGGAAGAGCCCCAAGTGCAGGAACGGAGATGAGCGGTTGAATGAGCTTGGCGGCGTCTGGGAGCTGAGACTTGAGGTTCGGCGAGTCGGTCTGACCCTGCAGCCCTTCGAGTGTCTCAAGTAGGCGCGTTGCAGCGAGCAGATCGGATAAGACCGAGATGAGAAGGCCTTGCTTCGAGCTCTGCGCGAGTGCATCGTGATACTCGGAAGCGGTGGGAGCTATCTGCGGGCCGACAGTGACGAGACGGGAGCTGACTTGATTAACGGACCGCCATAACTGATTGAAGTTGCGGTCCACGGTGCGAGTGGAGGCCGCTCGTGTGCGAAGCTCGGCTGCATGTGTCGTGATGGTCTGCTCTATGCGTGTCTCGAGAGAATCGATCTGAGCATCGATGAGTGCAACCTTGGCGGAGATAGGGAGCGACGGCGCCGAGCTTGCGGCAGATTGAGTTGCGTCTGATCCGAAGGAGGTGCTCGACTCAGCATTGATAGAGGCAAGGAAGCTGGCTGCCGAGAGCGAAGCGTCCTGACGGGCTCCGGGAGCGCTCATCTTCGCGGCTGGAAAGGGTTAGGGTCGATTCGGATGGGAAGCCGACGTAGAGTTCATCGCCGAAGAAAGACGGGGACGGCCTTTGCCCGAGCTACAGCGTTGACCCGAACGAGCGCCTCGATCAGAACCTTTGACAGAGGCAGGATGTGATGTCAGGCCGGGGCCTGGGCTGCAAACGAGGTGTCACCGTGCCGGTAAGGATGTGGTTCAAGAGAGGTTTGAGCCTCCAGCGTCAGCTCGAGGACGCAGATGCACGTAGCCGGGGCCGATGCTGGGAATGAATAGCGGGGTGGAGTGGACCTCAAGGTCATGGACGAGGAGAAGGCCAAGGTGTGATGTCGGGAAGGGCACACGTCAGATTTTGTGATTGAGGAGAAGTTGGCTTGAGCGCTGCGTCTGTTCTTCTGCCGCCAGAGAAAAGAAACGCCAACGCAGCCATGGCTCATCTTTGTTGGCGGTGGAATTTCCTGAGTTTTGTCTGTTAAACTCAAGCTCTGAAGCATGCTGTTCCGCGCCTTACTTTGCCAAAGCGTCCTTCTGGCCAGCGATTGTAGCACTTCGGACCAAGACATGCAGTCCTCGACATGGGCAGGTGAGTGTGGACGACATGCACTGGTATCACTGACTTTGCTCCAACGTGAATCTTCATTAGGAAAGAGCAAATGAAACGTCGAGCGGATGCGAGAGTACCCCATGAAGAACTTGCTTTAGGCTCGATGGACACACTTTGACTCACGCTTCATCTGTACTTTCCTCGCCATCCAGCTCAAGGCTCAAAAGAGACGTTTCAAAATGATCAGCTCCCTGTCAGACACGTCAGTGTCCATGTGAGGTGCTCTTCGTCACGAGGTCTCTGAGATCGAGCCGACAGAGTGTCAACGGCTGGCTTTTTCCTCAAGCGAAGGTCTTTATCAAGGCAGCTTGCCGGGTCTCGACTGCAGCGATGCTCCATGTTTGTTTGGAATGATCGCCCAAATTCTGAACTTATATAGTAACAGAGTACGAGCCGCCACAATACGTCGCCTGCGTTGACATCTGTCGACATGCATAGGACGCGTGCAGATGGTGGCGACCTCGCCGTCGGGCGACAGCACCCTAGTCGACTTTCGTTGACTATGCATGCAATAAGCTCAGAACGCGGACGCGTTACGAACATGCATAGAGTAAAGATCTGAGCCGTCGATGCGCGGATGAGATGTCAAACAGCCAATCAATCTCAAGCAATCGCGTGGCAACAACGACAAGTTCACGTCTTTGACGCGACGACTCAGCCTCGAAACGACTCGACTCGCCCCGACGCACCTTCCCCTCAACGCAGAGTCGCGGAGTCTAGAGACCCCTCAACCCCCGCAGCTTGAAGCAAGATGCTGCACTGTCGGATGTCGCTCCGTCCAGAAGCATCGAAGGCCAACCATGCTCGAGATGCTGCGCATCGTGAGCCTTCACGTCGTACTTATAGCACCAACGAACAACGCATGGTGCCGTCACAGCCATATCGCATCCCTTCCCAGCTCCGCGATCTCCAACCCTTTAAGGACAGGCGATCTATGGAACCGAAACGTCGTAGCATCATGTCGAAAGCTGGGATCCTGGACCCGAACAGCCAGCATGCTCCCGTCGAACGCGACGCGTCGCACCGGGATGGCTTCCAGATCGTGTCGCAACGTAGGGTCGATTTGCCATCCGAGCAACTTGACTATTGGCAGCAAATCAAGCAGGAAGACACGAAGGCCGACACCTTGTTCCCTTCACTGCTTGCCGGTATTGAACCGTTCAGTCAATCGAACGTGCAGTCTGCGTTTCGAGCACCCGAAGCGAGCGTCACCACGAATGGATGCGAGCCAAACCAAGCCAATGCTCGACCCTCCAACTACATTCCGTCGTCGCAAACCTCGTTTTCGCAGACATCGATCGACTGGAGTCCACTGGAAGTCTTTCCGAGCACCTCTTTCGCGCCGCTGCGCAATGCCGAAGCTGGTCGTCTCTTTCAACAACCATTTCCCTCTCCTTCTTTGCCTCAATCAAGCTGCGTAAGACCGTCGGTCGAAATGCATCCCGCCGACACCAACGCCCCTTTTACTCCAAGGCCTGGCACCTCGGGAGGAGAACTTGGGGATCGGAACGAGGAGTCAGGCAGGATCAAGGACATTCAGGAGAGTATCCATTGCTTCTGGCTCGTGTCGGAGAATAGAATGGCTCGGATCCAGGACGACCTGAACGACGTCTCGACTCGGCTCAAAACTTCGTTCGAAGAGCAGAGAAGGATCGTCTCGCAGATCGAGCAGATCCTGCCGCTGCAAGTGCAAATCGCGCAAAAGGTGGTGCGCGCCGCCGAGGACCGCAAGCTTATCTTTGGCCGCATCAAGTCGCTGGAAGAATCTTCAGCAGCGTCGCAGAAAAACTTCCAGTCCACGCTGGAGGCAATGCAGGCCGAGCTGCGAGGTGGCATAGAGTCGTTGCAGGAGATCGTCACCAAGCCAAAGAGGCTGACGCCTCCGAAGCCAAAGAGCGACGCACCAGTGCCCACCGCATCGACTACGGCCACGACGACCACGTCATCCACCAAGAGCACCAAGAGACCGAGTCCTCCGCGCAAGAAGACAAGCCCGCAAGGTGCGAAAAAGGCGAAGCTAGTGTCCGGCGGCGAAGAAGACTGCTCCGTGCCGCCTACACCGCCTCCATCAGCCGACTCCAGGGTCTCACCTGGCCAAGAGCGCGCGCGCGCCATCGGCGAGTCGGTTTGTCACCTGCAAGCTAGCTACGAACACCAACATCACGAGCCGCATCAGCCGCTCTACCAAAACCAGGCTCGCGCTCGAAGCCTCGGAGGGTGGCAGCACGAAAGCCAGTACCAGTCGCACTCTCAGCCAATCGCGCCCGGACATCGTCCATCAGCTTCGTTTGATCAGACCCAACTACAACCTAGACCACACACTGCCGCACCTTGTCTGCATGACGTAAAACAGTCCATGGGCTCCATCGAGATGCCCTTGCACAAGTAGCCATCTCGCCGGCATCTCTCGCCCGCCTCGCAAAATGTCGACCTGCGCGACTGACGCCGAAAGCTCAAGATGAGCAAGAGAGCAAGATCCGTCTCCCGTGCAACAGAAAGAGCGGCGATTGACTTCCATAGCAGACGAAAGGGTGTACGATAAGATGAAACGAAGCATTTTCTGCAGCCACACGACCATGACTGCGAAGACGGTGTGGTGATCACATATTCACATGAAGCTCCACTCGACGTAGTAGTCGAAGCTAGGTCAAGAGAAGCAGGGCGAGATTCAGACGGAGTGCTCCGAGAGCTTGGTGTGTGTGCCCCTGTGTTGGTGAAAATCCCCCATGCTGGTTACGAGTGCTTTGCCAAGAGGCAGCGCAGCGAGAAAAAGCTCGGAGAGTTTTGCGGGAGAGTCTCACGTGGAATTCCAAGGCAGCAGAGCACGCAAGCTGGCTGCGCAGTGCAACTCGGAAAGAAGGCTCCGACGCTCGTTAAGAGCACGCTGGATTCTGCCGTAAGAAAAAGGCTCCGAGAGCTTTCGGTGCCTTCCAGGCCGGTGCTGTGGGCTTCACCTCGAGCCTCAGAGAGATGTCTGACGAGCCATTCGTTGGAAGAGGTCGGTTCGAGAAGTGTCCGGCTGATCTGGGTTTCCTATCTGATCCCCACCATCCACATACCCGCTTCTCGCCGTTGTTCTTCAGCGGCCACTACATACAAAGCCAACGGCGCCTTTTCGCACACACCTTTCGTCTCGCCTCATCTCAGACGGCACTGACCGCTTCTCACGCTATTCAGCCTGCGCATTGCTCGCTTCCATCTTCTGGAAAGCGTCCGTATCCAGCTCAGGACTCAGCGAAGGCCGATACAACTGCACTGCCTTCTGCTTAAAACAAGAGACTCGCGATCATTCTCACTCACCATCGCCGACCTTTGCCGGTAGTCGATCTGGGCTTCCATCTCTTCATCCAGCTAGTCTCTACTCTGCACTGCGCTGAACACCCACCAAGTACCCATTCAGCTCGACACGGTCGCTCACATACATCATCATGACTTCGCACTCTGGCATGCACGGCATGTCCGGAATGGACATGGGCGATTCTTCTAGCGCCTGCTCGATGAGCATGCTTGGTAATTGGCAGACCATCAACACTTGTGTGCTCACCTCTTCATGGCACATCAGGACCGAAGCGCAGTTCGCCGGCACCTGCATCGGTGTGTTTTTGATCGTCTTCCTCATCGAGACTGTGCGAAGATGGAGCCGCGAATTCGACCGATGGATCCTCGAACGCGCCATGGTCGAGCGTCGGGAGACGAGGCGTCGCACCCAGCACCTTAAGGCAGAGATGGCCTCTCGGCTGGCCGAGTCAGCGCCATCGCAGGATCGCTCGACATTGAGTCAAAAGATGGACCAACTCGACTCGATCTTCTTTGGAATCTCCCCGAGCAAGTCTGGATGTCGACAGGCCGCACTCGACTCGATGCGTTTTCGACCCAAGATGTGGCAGCAGCTCCTACGTTCGCTCTTGTACGGCGTGCAGTTCACCGGCGCTGTAAGTATTCGGAAGCCCCCGCGTTAGCTCGTATCGCGATCAACCATGCTGACTTTTCGCTCCTTGCCTCGCTCGCTTCTCTTTGCACCGCCGCGACAGTATCTGGTCATGTTGATTGCCATGACCTTCAACGGCTACATCATCATTGCCATCGTTCTGGGTGGCATCTTCGGCCACTTTTTCTCCACCTGGGATACGCTCGGATCAACGCACCTTGTCGACGTGGACCCGCTCGGCGCCGGGTATGCACCGGATGCTGGAACCATTGCAGATCCAAGCGCCGTCACGGTTTCGCCCTGTTGCCAGCCTGATGCCAATAAGGACTCAGCAAGCGTATCGAGCGGGTCCGACGATGGCGACCACCTCAAGCGTCGTGTGGTAACGCTTCCCGATCACGGTTACGGCTCGGGTGCCTGTTGTGTTTAGATCAGATGTGCACTACCATTGATGCCACCACTTGCCTACGAATGGCATTGATGACTTCTTCGTCTCTTGCGCCTGCACTAGAGGCGTGCGTTGAGCTGCACTGAGTGCTGCGAGTGGTGTACGTCTTGGCACAGAGTGAAGCTGTGGGCGAAGCTATGTGAATCGACTTCGCCCGCAACACTACATCGGCTGCGTTTGAGAATGTCGGAATGAGTCGTTCTTGACTTCTTTGTTGAAGGCGCGATCTTGACAGTCATCGATTCCACAGCAGCCGGCAAGCCGAGGCGCCCGAACGAAGATGCTTGAGACCACAGCGAGAGCCACGCCTATCAGCCGTCAGAACGGGCAGGAGGCAAGTTGCGTATTCGTAGCAAGGTCAAACTCGCGAACTCGACAAGCGAACCCTTTTTGTTGGTGGCCGGACCGAACGCAGCGCGTGCATGGTGCATTTTCCGAAACGCACATACACACGCACAAACCAACACTTTTCGGTCGCTTTTTGGAAAGGTGTTGCTCTCGCGTGCCTTCACGCTCTCCACCATATCGATCGTGTTCAAGGCCATCGCACTCGCTCGGTCGCTGTCTCGTTTCGACACCTATCAGCAAAGATGGCTTCGTCTAGTGTGGATTCTAACGTGCCCACCACAGAGGACCCCGTCGAAAGCAAGACGGAATCGCTCTCCTCCAGCACCGAAGACGACAACACAACGGCAGAAGAAGCATCAGCACCTAAGCAGATGGAAGAGTCGGGGCAAACCGAAGAGGTGACAGAGACCACAACAGAGGCACTCGCCGACGATGTCGATCGGCTGGCATTGCACGCCACGTCAGCGCATGTCGGAAAGACCGACAGCCCCAGCAAAGATGCAGCTGATGCAGAGGCGAAGGAGAGGCAGTCCGGGACCAACGTGCCGCAAACACACACAAAAGCTACCGCGATAGCTGCTGACGAAGCCGTCAGTGCAAGCAAGCCAGATGGAGAGGCGGAACCTGCTCAGGACTCACTCGGTGCTGCCGAAGACTCAGAAGCTACAAAAGACAATTCACCATCTGCCGCCCCGGCATCGGCCCCTGTGGACAAGAAGAGCCACGACAGCTCGCGTCCGCCACAACCAGTCGCTGTAGAGGAGCCCGTGCTCGCATCTGATCAGATGAACACCGCGACTGCTGGATCCGGCGGCAGCGCAAACGAAGCTTCTGCCACCTCGCAAGGGCGAGAAAGTGTGTCACCGCCAACTCTCCCGAGCAAGGACGCTCCGCAACTACCGGAGAAGACAACAGCGAACGACACAAGGCCCAGCACCGCCGAGGTAGACACGTCAACTACGCCAGCTACTCCCCAACCTGCGAAACCTAGCCGGGAAGCGCTGGCCGATGCTGACAGCGTAGCCGCCGTTGCTCACGCCTTTGGTCGAGACTCTCCCGCGATCCGCTCGCCCTTGGACACGCCACAACGCATTTCTACTCCTGTGGACCGCACCAACAATGATACTGGTAAGGCAAAGATGGAGTTGGATGATGACCAGAGAGCAAGGGAAGCCGCAACAAGAGCGCCTACAAAAGAGGCGAACCAAGCGCAAGAAACTGCGGAAGGCGTAGCGGAGAGCGAAAGGGTCGCAGATGCAAGCACCGACAAAGGTGCTCCTCGAGGCGGCATCCGCATTGGAAAGGGACCACCTCCGACGACGCAGGCGAGCGAAGAAGTCCCCTTCGACTTCAACCGCTTCCTGGAGCAGATGAAGCACCGAAGCGCGCAGCCCGTGGGCGAGTACGTGCGCAGTTTCATCAAGGGCTTCTCCAAGAAACCGTACCGCACCCAGGACCAGATCAAGCTCATCTTCGACTTCCTCGACTTCATCGCTGCACGTATGAGGGAGTGCGATGTATGGAAGAACCTCGGCGACACCGACTTTGAAAACGCAAAAGAGGCCATGGAGAAGCTCGTCATGAACCGACTCTACCCATACACTTTCACGCCTGCTGTCCACAAAGAGGGCCGCTGGGCCGTGCAGACCGACGATCTCGAACGCGACCGGGTATTGAGGCAGCGCATCGGTCTGTTCGGATGGCTCAGCGAGGAGCACCTCGACGTTCCGGTGGGCGACCATTCTCGCGGCTTTATCGAATTCTCCATTCAGGAGCTACTCAAGATCAACCACTACAAGGCACCTCGAGACAAGCTGATCTGCATCCTCAATTGCTGCAAAGTCATCTTTGGCATGATCCGGCATCTATCGTCGCAGGAGAATGCAGACACATTCATCCCCGTCCTCATCTTTGTCGTGCTCAAGGCGAACCCGGAGCACCTCATCTCGAACGTCGAGTACATCAGCCGCTTCCGCAATCCGGATCGTCTTTCGAGCGAGTCGGGTTACTACCTGTCCAGCTTGATGGGCGCCATCGCCTTCATCGAGACGATGGACTACACTTCGCTGAGCAACATCACGCAGGAGGAGTTCGAGAAGCGCGTGGAAGAAGCCGTCTCGTCGCTTCCGGAGCCCGAAGCTTCGACTGCGTCAGGAGCAGCGTCTGGCGCATCGGAAGCAAGCCTGCTGGCTCCACCGACTACACCTCCACCACGAGGTGGTCAGCCTGCCTTTGGTAGTCAACAGCATCAACGCAGCGTCAGCGCCACTAGCGTGTCGGCACCCTCCGGGCCGGGCGAGGAGGCTGCAAAGGCGCTCCCCTTCACGCCCATGGCAGCCACGCTTGCGGACGATACGCGTGCCTTCTTCCTGCGGACAGGGGAGGCGGCTCGAACAGGCCTCAGCCGACCCATGGGTGCGCTTGGCAGGCTGTTCAATGAGGGGATCGAAGGCATTCGCACACCGAGTCAGAACGACAGTGGCGCTTCGACGGAGAGGCAGAATTCACCGGCTCCATCGGCTGGCGCCTCCTCTTCAACCGCATTGCCGGCGTCAACGTCCGGATCGAAGCTGTTTGGTGGTCTCTTCGGATCGCTCAACACCTCGGACAGTGGGACGCAGGCACGCGGAGCAGGATATCCGGGCCAGGGAGGGGGACGTAGATCGTTAGCGCTGATGGACGACGAGCCCCAGACACCGTCGACGGGTGAGCTTACCCAGGATGGCTTCCAACCGTATCCGGGTGCACAGATTGCTCCACCTCGACTGCTGCGTCCCAACATGCCTCAGAGAAACTACTCGATCGACGACACAATGTTCGACGACGAGTCGGCAGGCAGGCGTAACCTGATGGCGACGACGGCCAGCGGTGGTCGTGGCCAGCGCGATGCAGACTACTACGACGATGAGGATGATCAAGATGACGACGATCTGGATGCATCGCGATCGACCCCGAACGCGGCAGCGGCCGAACAGTTGCGCCGACGCATGCAAATGCAGCACGACTTTGGACGTGGCTTCGACGCCGCCAGCGGCCATGATGTGGGCAGTACGCCATCGAGGCGAGGACCGGAAGCGACGGACCCGCAAGGTCGATTGAGAACCAATCGTCGAGACGAGATCGCCTACGAACACGCGCAGACAGAGCAAGCGATTCAACGATCGTTGATCGACCAAGAGCGTTTGGGTGCAGTACAAGCGGACCAAGCAGCGCAGAACTCGGCGAGCGTAGAGACGCTCAAGTCGATCTTCCCGACCATGGACGACGGTGTGATCCACATGGTGCTGCAAGGATGCGAGGGCAACGTCGAGACGGCGATCGATCGTTTGTTGGAGATGCAGTAAAAGTTGTTCCCGTCCAGGCGACGCAGCTGTGACTAGCTGAATTGAAAGGCTAAATCTAGATGTCTTACTGGACCGCATACGAGAGGATGGTGAGAGAGTCGCACGCAAACACTGTTCCCCGCGCCTTCGCTATACGCCTTGTCTTTTCAGCTATGCTGTACAGCATGGACGAGTCGTGTGGATCGTCTGAGAATCAGAGAGAGAGGGTCCAAGGCATGAGGTAAACGCATGGCAGCGACAGGGTCCAGACCTCGAGTCTGGATACAGTGCGCTTTGCTGTTCCTGGAAAAGTGCGCTAAAATGTGTGTGCCTCTGGAGACAGCCTCGGCTAAGAATGTGCGCATGCAGGCGATTTCGCATTTCGGACGCTTTTATCCGCCCTCCCTTCCCTTTGTGTCGGCCCTGTCTCGGTCTATCTCTCTGCTTCTCATTGCCTTGCTGTGCCGAATGGCATTAATGGCTCGAAACCGAACCTATGGGGGCACTGCTGTCATCAAGCATGGAAGGATGGGGCCGGATAGCTGAGGAAGGAAAGAAGACGCGAGTGGGAAATGATGTGATTGGCCCACTGGAAGCGCCACATTGGTCGGTCGGCCCGACAGAACAATTGACACGACCCACCGGACCAACCGACAGATCAACTGAAGGCACTTCATCAGCGAAGGGACGGGATGGCTCGATTAGGAATCCGTTGCTGCTGCGGTATGCTGACCAGGTCGTCTTGGTCGTCTGCTCTACTCTTGGAGTCGTCAGGCCTGGCAGATAGCTGCACCTTCGCCAGACGGCGCGCCTGATCCCCTTCATATGCCACTTTTACTTCGGCCAAGATCGACTACCAAGAAAAGCGAACTCAAGCGTCTGTGTCTGAGTTTGTTTCATTCGGACCAATTACAGACAGAGTTTATCTTGAACCAACTAGTCGCGGCACGCTTTGCGCTTCTGAGTTTGGAATTCCACACCCTTCACGTCGCCATGTCAGCCACTACGCCACGCATTGCGCGCTACAGCAAAAGTTGGCCTGACAAGGTCAGCAACTCAGTGTAGCCATCTGAGCAGACGCTCGATACAGAGCCAACGTGGGCTTGCGTGCCGAAAGCCGTGCTCATGCGTATCCGCGAGTGCACGCGTGAGTGCATTCCAAAGTGGCTCGAGTCGAGACCGAATCAGCCGCATAGTCACACTCTGTGGCGCCGTGTGTTCGGTACAGGTGCGTCTGCCTGGCTGCCGGCGCTGAACCCTGTTCGTCGTTCAAACTCTTCTTCTTCGTGGATGCAGTCACGAGCAGCTTCTGCCTGCGCAGCTGCGTCCATTCGCAGCGATGTGCAGCACAACAACCATACCCTGTCCCAATACTCCTCATTTGTGCTTTGCGGCTTCATCTGTATGTGCGTCGGATGAGTGTCTCTCACTCTGCATGAGTCTGCAGCCTCGCCCTGCTTCTTTCGACCCTAGCTGCCGGAGATTCTGTCTTGTCAGCATTTCGACTGCGCTACGCATCACAAACAGGTTCTTTGCTCGAGTGGTGAGCGATTCGGTCACCTCGCTTCACGCACACCATCCCCTTCCGCCAGATTCAAGAGCGGCCATGCCAGCGCTTGCTGGATTCCGTAGCGCCTCAAGCTGAAGATTGGCCTCCGAGTCACCAGCGCCGGTCCATTGGAAGCGATCCCAGATCAAAAAAAGACCTTGTCTCTGGCCGCAGCACGGTAGCGCAAGTGCATCGACCTCGCCGGTGTCGAACAGAGAAGAAGCTCGGCACGGCTATCGCTCGTCGACGTGACAGAAAGTTCGAGCCCCTGCCCTACCTTGATCTTGCGGTCGTACGACACCGTTCGCAGCCCCATCTTGGCATTCAAGCCGATCGCTTCCAGGCCTCTCTCTCAACAGTCGACGAGGCAGCACACACATATCATTGCCATACAGTCCTGGCTCGACATACGAAAGAACTTAAAGGCATAATATCGCTGTCGTATCCGCATGTTTGTCGCATCTCTCTCGATCTTCCCCCTGGCTTGAGCGGTGGCAGTTGAACTGCGCGTTGACAGGAGGAGGGCTACCGGCTTCTCCGCAGAAAGAAGCTCACACGATGGATCTCTCGGGTCAACCGCAAGGCGGCAACAACGCCTCTCAGTCCAGGGCTGGAGCACCGACGATTCGTTGGGACGGCGACCAGATGCTCCACATCTATGTATGCGACTACCTGCGTAAGCGAGGCTTTGACCAGGCCGCACAGGCTTTGAGGCACGAAGCAGGGCTAGATCCGCAACACAAAGTGCCCATCGATGCTCCTCAAAGCCTTCTGTTTGAGTGGTGGGTGCTCTTCTGGGACATCTTCGCGTCCAGGTCGCATCAGCGTGACACAGCTGCACCCGGAAGCATCTCGGTAAATGCTGAGACGTACGCAGCCTATCGGCCGCCCGGATTGGTCAACATCACCTCGAACGGTCAGCATTCGCAGCTCGGAGTTCACAGAGCAGAGCCTGCTTTCGCCACTGCCCAGGCTCACCGTCGAGGGCTTACCATGACAACATCACAGGCTCCTTCTATCGCGTGGCAGACTGGTTCAGGCTCCTCATACAAGTCATATGGCCTTTTGCACGCACCATTGATGTTACAAGAGGGCTCGTCATCTCGATCATCTGGGCCGGACGTGAAGAATTTTCAGCAGCCACAGCAGCAGCAGCAACAAAGGAGGGCATCCGTATCACATCTGCCGCAGCTCGATCTGGAGGCAAGCCAACAGCTAGGACTGCCCCGCCTTGCTAGCCGTGTCGTGATACAGCAATGCATGGACATGATGAGCCTCGGTGGCAAGGAGATCGACCAGTTGACTGCGGCGGAAAAGCAAGCGCTGGCCAAGCGTGTCATGCGCCTGCAGACGGCACAGAACGACGCCCAAGTGCGACTGGCGCAACTGCACGGCCTGCAGCCTCCGAAACCGCTTGTGCCTAGCTCGCTCGCAACACTGCAGACGCAGGGTCAATCGCTGGTGGCGCGGTTATATCAGGATTCAGCATCATCTTCGGCGGCGTCGACCTCTCACCAGGCTCATGCAGGAGAGAAGCGCAAGGACTCGCCCATGGCAGACGCCGACGGCGGCAGGATGGCGACAGGACCAGGACCAGGACCGGGCCACGTGAATCAGAAAGTGCTGGCGCAACAGGCGTACTCGATGCGACGGCTCTCGCATCCCGGCGTCGTCGCATCGCAAGGTCTTGGTTCGCCGCTCACGCCGTCGAGCGGGCCATCCGGAGGTCTGTCTTTTTCGCACAATTCTCCGTATCCAATGGTGCAGCACAGTCCCGCTTCCAGCGCTCCCACGCCATCGGCTCATCCGACGAACCCGCAGATGCGTCGACCGTCCGTACTCGGATACGAATCGGTAGCTCTGCAAGCAGCTAGCCCGCACAGACCGATGTACGCTTCCGGCCTCGCTTCTGCTTCGCCGGTGCCAATGTCGTCAGCCAGCCCTCTGGGCGAGTGGCATGCAGACGCGCAGCAACGAGTTACACCCCTGCTTCAGCAGGACGCGCCACGTCCCTCCGTCATGATGGGCGGTATGAACCAACAGCCGTCGCCCTCAGCCTCTCAAGCTCACGTTCAGCATGCACTCTTGTACGCTTCGCGGCATCAACAGCCGGGTGTATCGCAAGCATTCTCGGGGCTGCCCTCGGGAACAGCAAATACAAGACCGCCGCATACCGACGTAGCGGTGTCGAAGGACACCGCAGCGCCGCAGACGTATCAACTCTCTCTGCCGCCTGCAAACAGCATCTCGGTGTTTGGGACGGCGACAACAGGAGCAACAGCGGCGTTGGACGATGTCAGAGCGACATCGCAGCCACTAACACCCTTTGCCGACTTGGAGTACGACTTTAACGTCTTGCTCTCCAATTCGACTCGGTTGAATCGGTAGGGAAGCATCGGCGTCGGCGTGGCGGTTGGCAGTTGGTGATCTGCCACTCTTGACAAGGGTAAAATTCCAGAATTCGTGCTGTGCATGCACGACTGTCTACTGAATCTGCCTCTTTGCGTGATCTTCCTTGTCTGCGTGTGTCTCTCTTGACCTTCTCCGGTCCTGAAAAAGCAATGCTGAGGTCAACTTTGTGGGTTACGGAATTGCGATAATGCTACGACATCTGTGATTTGAATTGATATCGGGAGAGCCTTTACTCGAAGAGGAAGACACTTTGCTGCTGGCGGTGTCTAGTTACCGGTGTGTTCCTTTTGCAACTGCTCGGGCGATTTGGAGTGCTTTTCACCGTGGACGCTGTCCTCGGAGTCGGTGGGAACATCGTTGGGGCTAGCGGTGACTTTGCCGGAACCGGACTGGTTGTTGACCGAGTTGGCGTGTTCCTTCTGCAACGTCTTGGGGTCCTTCGAGTGCTTGTCGGCCTTGACGGAGGCACCGGAGTGGGTGTCCTTGTTGAGCACGCGTGGATCGTCCGTGCGAGCAACCTGGAAAACGGGCGAGATCGAATAGGAAAGAGTCAGCTTGTGACCGGGCGAGAGGTCAAAGCACCATCATTTCGGGAACTTACAAAGGCGGTGGTGAACGTTCGACGACCAGCCAATGAGGCGCTTGCTCCGGAGCGGAGAGAAGGGAGAGCAGTTCGGAAGAGCGACATCGTGTATAAGAATCGGGTGTTCGAAAGAGTTGATGGATGGTGGTGGTTGTGGACAGAGGAAGGAGCGGACCCATGACTGCAACGTACACCGTAGCGTCGGCTGAAAGCGGTTCTAGTAGTCGATCCAACACATTTCCATTCCTGCGAACGGACACAACACGTTCCGAGCGAGGCCTGTTGGTCGACCGCTTCGAGGCCGGACCTTCGGTCATTACTAATCCGGCGTTGTCGTGTCTTGCTCGCTCAGGGTCGCTGGCTTTTCGAAACGCCTTGGCGTCGAGGCTGTTGAGCCACACTGATCGCACTGCACATGACATCAGCGTGCTTTGCGCAGAAGCCTCCACAACTTGTTGCCCGCACACAATTCGGAATGCGAAAAACTATTGCGATGTAACATATTTGAAAAACGGTTCTCGGGACAGCTAGGAGGGCGAACTGGTGACCCTCGGAGAAGGGTCCCTCCCCCACGTGCTAGCGAGCCAAGCTTTCTTTTCCTGATGCTCGACGATCATCCATCCCAGGAAATCAGCAATCTCGCTCCCCCGCGCCCTCCCTTATCGAGTTCTGAACACCACGTGCTCGAGTCATCAGCTGTGTCATCAAGCATGAATGTCAATCTGTTCCACTACAAGTTGCTGAAATGCGCTTAACGGTGGCAACCCTGCCAGGGCTGTGTGCAATTTGTGCATGGCTGTACGGTCGGAGCCTTTTTCCCAGTTTCAGTACTGCACGCTGGTTTGGAGCGTCTAGAATCAGAGCGGACATGCAATTTGCGTCTTGCGGCTCCTTTGCAGAAGATGTGTGCTTTTGTCCAAGCTGTGTCTCTTTCACCTTGATGTGGGCTCCTCTGGAGGTACGGGTGGCTCGGAGCCTTTCCTTTCGATTCGTTCGGCACTTGGCTCTTCCCGCAGGTCCAACACAGCGGTAGCCCTCGTTTCACTTGCTCGACGAGGGGCACTGACCCCTGGTCCTGGTGAGAAGGACACGAGACTCTCATGTGCGCGAGCGTGGACTCTACACTCCCGAGTCACGATTGAATACTGTAGTTAGTTCCCTATAAGATGTCGATCCGATGGACCGAGACTCTTGCTTCCAGATCCGCACTTCCCACCTCTGAGCATACCTCCCGAAGGAACATCGTTCCAGGACGTCCTTTCTCCTTTCTTCCTTGCTACGCAGAGAAGGAGCACTCTCATTGATCCATCATGAAGTTCTCAACGACCTCGACACTGACGCTTCTGTTCGCGTTCACCTCCTCCGCGCTCTCCCACTTCACCCTCGACTACCCGCTCACTCGAGGGTTCGACGAAGATCTGGAATCGCAAAACTTCTGCGGCGGCTTCCCCAACCCTCTGACGCCGCGACAGCCTTGGTACTACAAGAATGGCCCCGTCGAGATCGACTCGCACCACGATTCTGCCACGGTCAATATTTACATCTCGTACGATGTACCCACCTCCGCCCAATCCTTCCTGACGACCACTCAGGGCGCCGCCATCCCTCCACTGAGGCACGACATTGCCATCACAGGCCAAGGTGAATTCTGTTTCCACGCAAATGCCTCGGCGGGTGTACCGGGCATCGTTGCGGAGGACGGGCAGTTTGCGACCATCATGGTCGAATACATCAACAATGTGCATGGACACTTGTACCAATGTTCGGATGTCGTTTTCACGGACGATAGCAGTGTGGGCAGCAACATCACTTGCACCGATGCTCTGACGGCTGCGAGCACTGCTACTAGTACAGGCGCAAGTGCGAGCTCGACGACGGGCTCAAGGACGGCCTCCTCTACGTCCTCGTCGACACGGTCGGCAACGTCAGGTGCTTCGAGTGCCGCTGCTACGACGGCAAACTCCAACAGCGGCGTTGCGATGATGGTGTCAATCCCGATGCTTGCTCTTGCACTTGGTCCCGCCTTGATGGCCGGTGCCATGTCGTTGGCGTAATCGTACCTTCCTATAGCAATCGCTTCAATCCAAAGCTCTTCGTAGCCATTGTCATCGCGTATATCGGTAGCCCGATCCGTCCCGATAGGAATCTCACGGCGAGTTGGCTCGTGCGCTTGGCCACAGTGAGACTGTCGCGAGACAAAGCGGGAAGAATTGGCTGCTTGAATTTATTCTTTTCTCGTCCTCTTTTTTAACCTGAATTCAGCTCCCTACTTTAGCCTCTCCATAATTCACATCTTCAAATCGTATTTCCCTGCACGCCTCAGGGCAGGACAATGCGAAGTCAAGGAACGGTCGTACGAGGTGAACCAGAACTCATCATGTCCGTGCGCCGCCCGAGTCACTGTGATGAGACTCGACTCATATCTGAAGCGCCGAACCCTCCGCATTCCTGATACTTGGCGAGAAAGCGATTGCGCGGTCCAACTGCCACTCTCCATGTCCATGCGAGAACGATTAGACCACAGTTTGGTGCGACTAGCTCACCCAACGACTTGTGGCGTAAATATTCAAGCTGCTCGGATGTCGCCCGTGTACCACACAGCCGTTGACTGATTTGCAAGCGCGGAGCTCCAAACAGAAATTCGCTAGCGAGAGGACAAGAATCATGGCGACTGCAGAAGGCGACTTCGAAGCGGAGGAAACGGAAACAAGGGCAAGAAAAAACAGGTTTTTTCAAAAACCCAGCTGAGGAGGGCGACTTTCGCCGTGGACAGACAGACGCAGCTTGGCGGGTCTCGACGCAATATTATTTTTCGCAATTCGCAGACGCCAAAGGATGCACGAGCCTCTACGCTATGGCTCGATTTGGCTGGCAATCCTCGATCAGAGCCAAAAATCCAGAGCGTCTGCAGCCAGCCAATCAATTAATCGCCCTCCACCAACTCGCGCTGAAACATCCTTCATCGCCATCAACAAGCCCTTTTTTGCCTTTATCGTTGATCATCGTCCACGTCTGCATCAACAGCCGCCTCAACGACACGATTGTCTGACGCTTCTTCAGCGACCTTGGCATAACGACTCTGACCAGGCTCGACGCGGCTTTCGATCGTCCGGCTAGCAAAGGCATCCGAAATCCGACCGGACCCGCACCTCAAGACCGGAACCGCGTCCTACCTTGTGTCGATCCGCGACAACGCGCGACGCAGTGGAAAGCACACGCAGCACGATCATCCAGCCGATACCGACTCGAGCTGCACGCTCTCCTTCCTGCTCAGCTCAATTCTGCTGCATTGCGCTTTCGTGGCCCTTGTCTCCGACACCCAGCAGATAGCAAATTCGCGTACGACCGTCGTCCGAGCTCTGGCGATCTAGACTGAATCAGCTTGGCAACTTCAGCATACCTCGACCGCATCTCATCTGTCCGCTCTCCGAACTCACTTAGTGTGGCCCGCACGACCGCAGCAAGCGTACATTCTCACACTTTGTCCGATTCCGCCTTCCTGAGGACATTCGCATCGACGTCTCGGCTACACAGCTTTAATCAGACTCCACTACCGACACTATGGAGAAGGAGGGAGACCCATCCGGAGGGTGGCGGTTCGCCCAGTGCTTTGGAGACAAGGGCGAAGTCGAAGAGATCACCGAAGGTAAGGCTTTATCTAGAGACGCATCGGAGCCCTGTCCTCCCCGACGGTCGACTGTGCTCTCGTCGAGGTTGCAAGCACGTCGACGGTGATTGCCGCTGCGGGTGTCGTAGGAGCTTCCGATGAAGCTTCGATGCGTATCACAGCAGTATCTCTTTCTCAAGTCCCCGCCGACGCTGTCCGGCGTGCTTGGATCTCCCGACGCTTAATCCGACTCGGACATGCCGCTGACTGTTCCTTCTGCTTTGCGCTCTTTCGATCGAATTTACGTTTCGGGAACAGCCGATATCATCTCAACGGTCGAGTTCGATCACACCGGTGACTATCTTGCCACTGGTGATAAGGGGGGTCGTGTCGTCCTCTTCGAACGCAATGACTCTGTGAGTAACTCTCTTGTCATCATCCCGCACTCGCGCGCTGCCAAATGCGAATATACTGACCTTCGCGCCGTTTGCCGCCTGCTTGCCACCTCACAGAAAAAGGGCTGCGAGTACAAGTTCCATACCGAGTTTCAGTCGCACGAGCCCGAGTTCGACTACCTCAAGTCTCTCGAAATCGAAGAAAAGATCAACAAGATCAAGTGGTGCCGAAGACAGAACGCCGCTCACTTTTTGCTCAGTACAAATGGTGCGTATTCATCCTCCTGCTGTCATCCCGACCGCGCAGTCTACTGACCCTCCGGCTTTACCTCTGATGATCACAAATTGCTTACTACACTCACCACAGACAAGACGATCAAGCTCTGGAAAGTGTTCGAGAAGACACTCAAATTGGTAGCCGAAAACAATCACAACGACATGGGGTACGGCCAGACACGAGACCCAGACGTGCACCCATCCTTGCTTCCCGTCCCCACACCAGTGCCCGGAAGC
This sequence comes from Pseudozyma hubeiensis SY62, assembly GCF_000403515.1. Taxonomy (NCBI): domain Eukaryota; kingdom Fungi; phylum Basidiomycota; class Ustilaginomycetes; order Ustilaginales; family Ustilaginaceae; genus Pseudozyma; species Pseudozyma hubeiensis. Next base: position 111,883 of record NW_012133833.1, read on the forward strand.
GGTGCGGGTCTCAGACTGCCGCGTCTCACACCCGTCGACACCATCATCGCAGCCGTGCCACGCAAGATCTACGCCAATGCACACGCCTACCACATCAACTCGATTTCGGTCAACTCGGACGGCGAGACGTACATCAGCGCCGACGATCTTCGCATCAACCTTTGGAACCTCAACATCAGCGATCAGAGCTTCAACATTGTCGACATCAAACCGGTCAACATGGAAGAGCTGACCGAAGTCATCACTGCTGCTGAGTTCCACCCTATCCACTGCAACCAGTTTGTCTACTCGAGCTCCAAGGGTACCATCAAGCTGGCCGATATGCGAGACTCTGCGCTGTGCGATGCGCACGCCAAGCAGTTTGAAGAAGAGGAGGATCCTTCGACCAAGTCCTTCTTCAGCGAGATCATCAGCAGCATATCCGACGTCAAGTTTTCGCGAGACGGTCGGTACATCCTGTCTCGCGACTACCTCACATTGAAGATCTGGGACGTCAACATGGAGAACAAACCGGTGAAGACCATCCCGATCCACGACCACCTTCGATCCAAGCTGTGCGATCTGTACGAGAACGACTGCATCTTTGACAAGTTCGAAGCGCTCTGGGGTCCCGATGGCAAGAAAGTGTTGACGGGAAGCTACAACAACTACTTCCACATTTTCGACAAGGACGATAGCTCGGACGTTGTGCTGCAGGCGGACAAGTCGGCGTTCAAGGCCAAGAGGATGGCAGGCGCCGGTAAGAAGGGCAACAAAGGCGCGGGTGCTGGTACGTTGGGTGCGCCGGGGCAGATCAATCTGGACAACCCGGATTTCAACAAGAAGATCCTCCATGCCAGCTATCACCCCAGGGAGAACACGATTGCCATCGCAGCGACGAATAACCTCTTCATCTTTTCGGCTAATAATCCTGCGGGCATTCCGATGGCATAGCAGTTGTAGGAGATGGAAACGTTACAGATTCGCTCGGCCCTTGTGGGCATGTATTACCTGCACGAAACTTGTCAGTGGAGATTGAGGTGTGGTGTGACAAAACATGTGTGTGAGTGAGTGAGTATGGAGAGGATCGTTTGGATTGAAAGGGTGGTGTGGATGACAAGGCTTGTGTGCAACTTGGAATTGGAGCTCACGGCGTTCACACTTCGCCTTCTTCGGGTTCGGATTCGTCGTCGTCTCTTCTAGCTCTTTTGATCGGTGCTTCTTCCTTCGCATCCTCCGCCTTTGTCCTTTCAGGAAGATCCTTTCTCTTCCTCCCTTCGCTTTCCAGCTCCTTCTCCTTCTGCCTTCGGACGAATTTATCCCAGGCCCAGCGGGGGACTCTTTCGTCCTCCTTTTCAGCTTGCTTCCACTCGTCCTTGTCGTGCATCCTCTGTGTGACGGTTTGCCAGTCGGCGTCGAGGTCGAGAGGCGGGTCGCATTTTTTGAAAGCGTACCGGAGGTCTTCGATCTGATGGCGGAACTTTCGCTCTAGCTTCTTGCGTGCTTCGGTGGCGGTGCGCTGTTCTTCGGCTGCGAGGAAGGATACGAGCTCGGTGTGGATCTGCTTGAGGGTGGGGAGGGGGACGTCGACGGTGGTGGTCCATGTGAGGAACTCTTCCGCTGTGGTGGTGGGAGTGACTTCATGTCCCAGTTTTGAAATGTGCTGCAGGGCATCTGCAGTTTGACGCTCCAACTCCTGGTCCAGTTCGTCGACCAGATCGTAGAACAAATCTAGCGGTGTCGAGCCGCTCTGCCCTACCACGCGAAGCAAGGCGTTGTCATCCTTGATCAATGGGTATACCTCGCCCCACGTAGATCTGGCAACGATCTTGCCCTCCTCCTTCAAGTTTCGCAACACCAGCTTGAACTCGTCCCTGTTCTGACGTTCCTTCCTCCTTTTCTTCTCGAGATCACGACGTCGAGATGCATCCGCGTCCTTTTCGATCCCTCGGATAAGCTCTTCGAAAACCACCAGCATCTCGCTAAGATCCATTGAGGGCAAGTGCGGATCGTCGATGTACTCTTGCGATTCGAGGACAGTTCGGTGCGCATCTCTCCAGCGGGTGAAGACGTCTGCTTCGAAGGTTTTGAGTAGTGCCATGAGCATCTCGCGGTTCCTGTTCTTGAGTTTCGCCTCTTCCTCCCGCTCCGCCTGCTGCAAATTCTTCATCACAGCCTCAAACACTTGACGTGTCTCCTCCTCGCTCTGCGCCTGCTTCCACACGGCGGTGGTCGAGAGGAACTTCTTCGCCGTAGCAAAACTCGAATAGCTCTTGATGCGCGAGTCGTTCGTGAGGAGCTGCTTGAACGCCGGTCTGAGGGACTCCATTCGGGCCGCTGCTTCTGTAGCGCGTTGTTGGCGAAGCGCATCGATGTGTTTGTTGAAAGCGGCTTTGCGTTCGGCGATGGTTTTGAGCGCTTTGTAGAGCGGGTTGGTGATGATGGTCCGCATGGTGGTTTCCCATGTCCAATCGACGTCGACGCCGGTCTCGCGGAGGAGCTGGATGAAGGCGGCTTCGGCGGCTTCTTTGTCCCCTTTGAAGTTGATTTCGGTTGATCCGGACATGGACTGGTGGGTAGAGGTTGGAGCTCGTGAAGCATTGCTGGGTTGGTTTAGCGGCGTGTTGGAGCCAGAAGCCTGATCAGCTCCACGGTGCTGGAGTGGGTTGGGGGAGTTGAGATCCGGGCCTCGTGCAGACGAGGCCGCTGCAGTATGTCGCGGTGATGCCTGACTCATCGGGTAAGGGCTTTGCGAAGCTGCTGGCGACCTGGCCATGGCAGGCGACTGCGTTGCGCCGCCGACATGTGGAGATGCAACTGCCAGACTCGGCGACGGCGCCGCGTCGCCATCGACAGGATACTGCTCGAGGATCTGCTTGAGCTCAGCAGGCAGTGTCCACGTGGACTCTTTCGTCACATTGTGAACGTAGTATGACCGATCGCCGGACTTGTACTCCTTCCACGGCGTTGCTTCAAGCGCCCGTTCACGAGGCGTCTTGAGCTCCGATGGCTTCTCCCATACCGATCGGCGTTCGATGGTGTGATACCAGTAGGGACGACCTTCTGGAGTCCGATGCTCCGTCCATGGTGTTCCTGGGCCCGACATTGTGGGCGACGAGCTCAACCTGTCGATACGGAGATGGTGTGAAACAGCTGAGGGAAGTGGACATTTCTTCTGGCTTGGTCTGGAGTGTGCGGAGCGGACCCTAACTTGCGAAGTTTTCCAGAAATCGGAAATCGGTCAGAATCAACTTGCAGCCGCAGGCGGCAGAAGCATTCCCGCAAACCTTTCGGAATTTGCGACTCTGCTTTTCGGAAGGTCGACCGACACTCGCCTTCTCCTTCCTCCTCTTGGCTCCACACGCTTTGACCTTCTTCTCACGCCACCAAAGCTTCGCCAATCGCCATAGCAACATGGCGGACTCTGCCGACGCCTTCCTGGCCGGCATCGAGGATGAGGTTCGCAACCGTGCCAACAGGGACCATACCAACGCGTCATCGGGCCGAGACCGCGATAGGGACCGAGACCGCGACAGAAAGGAGCGCCGATCCGGAAGGGACGAATACGAAGAAGATCGAAGTGCTTCGTCCAGCTCGCGTAAGAGGAGAGATGCCGACGATCGAGACGATCACGATCGGTACCCACGCAAGTCGCAGCGTGACGACCGCGACCGGCGCGACAGGGACGAGGATGAGCATCGCCGTCGCAGACACAGAGACGACGACTTCTACAGCGGAGGGGGAGGCCGATCGAGTCGTGATAGTAGGGATGGGAGGGACAATGGCTATTCGTACAGAAGAGATCGTCGTGACAGAGGCGAGGACCGATACTCTGGTCGTAGGGAGCGCTCGAGGTACGACGACGAGGATTCATACTACGACCGAGGAGGTCGCAGTCGTGGCGGAGGAGACTGGAGGAGCGCAGAGGGACGTGACAGCAGCCCATCGGTGCGTCGCAGCCCGACGCCAGAAGGGACCATTCCCATCAGCGAGCGTGCCAGGCCTGACTCCAAATGGGACATACCTGCACCCGGCTTCGAAGGCACCAGTGCTCTCGCTGCCAAAGCGACAGGCTTGTTCGGCATCCCTGGTCAGACCAGACTTGTTGGTATGCCACCTGTCAATCTGGGTGTGAACGGTCCCGGCGTGCCCCCCGGCGTCGGTCTGCCCTTGCCACCAATTCACATGGGCGGGCAGCCCATCCATCCGCACCGTGGTGGACCTCATTCCAGACAGCCTTACCCGTCGCAGCACGATCATCACCACCAGCAAGGGAATGGGCCCTACCCGCCTTCCGGAATGCATCAGCAGCAACAGTATCCGCCGCAGCATGGCCATGGACAGCCGTATTCGCCGCACGGGGGATACGGTGCCGACAACACTGGCTCTCACCCTTCGTCGCAACAGCAAGGGCCTTCTCCAGCAGAGCTCGCCGCACAGAACGCCAACCGCCAAGCGCGCCGTTTGTACGTCGGCAACATCACTCATCAGACCAACGAGCAGAACATCGTTGCTTTCTTCAACGAGCAGATGCTCAAGCTCAAGCTCGGCACCGAAGCGGGCGAGCCGGCCGTATCGGCACAGGTAAACGTCGACAAGGGCTATGCCTTTGTCGAGTTCCGCCACCCCGAAGAGGCCACCAACGCCATGTCGTTCGACGGCATCGTATTCCAGGCGCAGTCGCTCAAGATTCGACGTCCCAAGGACTACACCGGTCCCGACATCCGTCCTCCCTCCAACATACACGTGCCGGGTGTCATCAGCACAAACGTACCCGACTCGCCGCACAAGATCTTTGTCGGCGGTCTGCCGACCTATCTTACCGACGATCAAGTGATCGAGCTATTGCAAGCCTTTGGCGAGCTTCGTGCCTTCAACTTGGTCAAGGACACTGGAACGGGAGCATCGAAAGGGTTCGCTTTCTGCGAGTACGTCGATCCCGCCCTCACCGACCTAGCATGCCAGGGTCTGAACGGAATGGAGCTGGGCGATCGAAACTTGGTGGTGCAACGTGCGAGCGTGGGTAGCGAGAAGAAGGCGCAGGCGATTGCTGCGACGGGAGCCAATGCTGGCTCGTTGGGCGGCGCAGCCGTTCCGAGCTCGGTGCAGAAGTTTGCCGGCGAAGGTGGAGACGCCGGCGAACCCACGTCGTGCATGGTCATGCTCAACATGGTCACACCGGAAGAGCTGCAAGACGACGAAGAGTACGCCGACATTGTCGAAGACATCCGTGACGAGTGCAACAAGTACGGCGCCGTTTCCGATGTTCGAATCCCTCGGCCTGCAAAGGAGAGCAAGGGCGCCGCGGCTCAGCAGTGGAAACGCAGTCAGGACGAGGGTGCATCGACGACCGCCGACGGTGACGGCCAGGCAACAGCGGCCGAGAGAGAAGGTGTCGGAAGAGTCTATGTGAGGTACGGACAGACGGAGCATTGTGCAGAGGCGCTCAAGGCCATCGCTGGTCGTCAATTCGGTGGAAGGACCGTCATCTGCGCGTTTCTGAAGGAGGAGGACTGGCCAGGCGATGAGGATGGTGGTCAAAATGCCGACGACACTGCTGCTCAGGCGAAAGGCGCTGCTTCTGGTGCCTAGCCTGGACGAGGTGCACAAGTCCCCCACATTCCGAGTTGTGCTTCTTATCAGGAAGAACGAGATACCACGAAGTCCCCGCGTAGTCACAATGCCAATGTCGTCTACCTCCCAAAGAACGAATCGTCTCGTCACTGTGATACAGAGTTCTAAGAAGTAGAGAAGTGACTGGAGAACAGCTCGTCCGGCGTTGCCAGAGAGAGAGGATGGCCCATCGTGCCGGAAGATCTCGATCGAATCGGGGCGCACCGCCCACGATGAAAGCGGCGTCTTCGCAGGCGGGCTAACCCGGATGCTGAAGACGAAAAACGGTCAAAAATGAGCCCACTTTTTTTCTTCCAACAACCAAAATCCAGAAGACAACAATATCGCCCGATGTGAACACGCGGGGCAACGGCGAACAAGAGCGCGAAATTGTGGCACGATTTCACAAGAACAGCCTCAGCGTGTCGACCGTGCCCAAAGAAACAAAGGGCGCGTTTTCCTTCGCTTGGACCCGCATCGCGAATTTGCATCAAGGGATTTTGGGTTTTCTTCTTAAAGCAGACAGACCTAAACCTTGGACCGACGACGTGCGTGCGCTTCTTCGTGATGTCTGCGAGCGGCCGGCCATGCATCTCGAAGCATTGCTTCCGGCGCGAACACTAGAGCAGAGCAGAGCACCGACCGAACGGGGCGTGCGTGCGCGCTTTCGTTCGAATTGTGGGCCGAGTGCTCGAGGAAGGGCGCCTGCAGGGTTCGTCGCTGTTGTTCTTATTCGTGCGTGCGTATCTTGGCCCCCCTGTGCAAGCCCACTTCGGAAAAAAAGAGGGAGCTTCCTGGAATGAGTGATGATGATCGACTGATCCGAAGCTGATTAGACGCGAACAGCATTGGCCTCGTGACTGTAACTTAGTCTCTGTAACCGATCCGTCAGACCACCACTCCGCATCCTTTCCCTCTTCCTCCTCTCCTCGCTCTGCTCGCACAGGCTGCTGCTTCACGCTCCTTTACCATCCCCCTTCCATCAAACATTTCAACATGTCGGCTCGTCCTCAGAACGTCGGAATCAAGGCTATCGAGATCTACTTTCCCCGTAGGGTAAGTGTTCCAAGAGTCATCTAGCTGCTCCTGCTTGATGCCACCGCAACGGCAAGGACGGTGATGTCGAGTATGCTATCGATACCGAGCAGGCCTCCCGCCGGCATGGTGCCGACGCTGTCCCCTGGCGAGGATCCGATCTCCGTTGACACCTTATTGCTGAATTGCTGACCACGTATCCGTTCTTCTTACCTCTCGACCTCGATTAATCAACTCTGATCAACAGTGCATCTCGGAAGATGAGCTCGAGGACTTTGACGGTGTAGCCAAGGGCAAGTACACCATCGGCTTCGGTCAGAAGTACATGGCCTGCACCGACGACCGAGAGGACATCAACTCGTTCGCTCTTTCTGGTAGGTTTTATGCGCTTTCTCGATTCTTCCTCGCAGGCACGGGCTGATCCGACTTCTCTGTCTCCAACCATTTGCACTACGGTACATTGCAGTCGTCTCTGGCCTGCTCGAGAAGAACAACATCGACCCTCGCAGCATCGGTCGCCTTGATGTCGGAACCGAGACCATCATCGACAAGTCCAAGTCGGTCAAGACCGTCCTCATGGATCTCTTTGCTCCCTCTGGAAACAACAACATCGAGGGCATCGACAGCAAGAACGCGTGCTACGGTGGCACCGCCGCGCTCTTCAACGCCATCAACTGGGTCGAGAGCAGCTCGTGGGACGGCCGCGATGCCATTGTCGTTGCTGGTGACATCGCCATCTACGCCGAGGGCTCGGCACGCCCTGTCGGTGGTGCCGGTGCCGTTGCCATGCTCATCGGTCCCGACGCTCCTCTCGTCTTTGAGCCCGCCCACGGCACTCACATGAGCAACTTCTGGGACTTCTACAAGCCCAACCTCTCCTCCGAATACCCCGAGGTCGACGGCCCCGAGACCATCCAGGCTTACCTCGGATGCCTCGACAAGACCTACGACGCCTACCGCCAGCGTGCTGCCAAGCTCAAGAGCGGAGCCGCCAACGGCGCCAACGGACACTCGGATGCCGCCGCCCTCGCCTCGATCAAGGTGGACGACTTTGACTACACACTCTTCCACAGCCCTTACTCAAAGCTCGTCCAGAAGGGTTTCGGCCGTCTGTTGTACAACGACTTCTACTCGGACCCTAAGAACGAAAAGTACGCCTCGATCCCTGCCAACTTTGCCGAGCTCGACCGCAAGTCGACCATCACCAACAAGGACGTCGAGAAGGCATTCGCCGCCTTTGGCAAGGAGACGCAGCAGTCCAAGCTCGAACCCGGTATGGACACCGTGCGACGATGCGGTAACATGTACACCGCTTCGCTCTACGGTGGTCTCGTCTCGTTGCTCTCCAACATTTCCTCGCAAGACATCCAGGGCAAGCGCATCCTCCTCTACTCGTTCGGCTCTGGTGCTGCCGCCTCCATGTTTGTCATCCGCGTCAACGGCTCCACCGAGCAGCTCGTCAAGGCCGCCGACCTCAAAAACCGCCTCGCAAGCATGAAGGTGGTTCCCTGCGAGACTTACGTCGAGGCACTCAAGACGCGTGAGGCCACGCACAATGCCGTCAACCACAAGCCCGTCGGCCAGCTCGAGAACCTTTGGCCCAATGCATACTACCTCGAGAACGTCGACCACATGTACCGCAGGACATACGGCCGCATTCCCGCCAACGCCAACTAAGGAACGTCGAAGCAACGCAGCAGAAGAGCGCCGACACGAGCGCTTCAGCGTTCAGGCACATTTTGTAAATATCTTTTCCTCACCTGACTGCATCTGACATAGAGGAGAAGCAACGCACTCAGAGCTCGAGAATATCTCAGCTCCGCATCCTGTCCTTATCCCGCCACTGTGCCTCCCTCCTTTCCCGCTTTACAAAATGCTCCATCACGCATCATTCACATCTTTGTACTCTGGGTACTTGTCCTGCTCTTTTGACACAATAATACGAACCTTTAGAGATTCGTCCGGGAGGTCCCCTCTCCCATTGCATCTATCTGACGCCCGGTCTGAACAGGGCAAACAAACGGCACTCCCGAAGCGTGGACAATGCAGCCGCAAAGGTGATCGTTGGGTTCCCACGAGCGATCGACTCGCTCCAGTCGGAAGCTTTCCGATCATCACGCTGCAGCGAAGTTCAAATTACCCTCTGCCATACTGCCCGAACACACGCGAGCAAGTCTTGTCGGACAAGCCGAACACTGTAGTGGACGAGACCGTCAACATGGCAACGAGTTCTTTTGCGACCGCCTCCTTTCACACAGCCACCTCGAGAATCTTGTCGCTGGTTGGTCACATTGTCAAGCCTCCTTCCTCGTATCGAGTGTGACCATTCTCGGGTTGCGGAAGATCCGATGGAAACCATTGTTGGCCGAACTTAGCCATCTTTCCACATTCTTCGTCGAGCTTGCGGTACGCTATCGGACTTGCCGACCGTCCATCTTCCAGTCGGTCTCGCTCTCGTGATGTGCTGGCCCGACGCGAGACTCCTGCCCAAGAGGAGAGCCGTCTGCACCTCGCCCAGAGGCTTTGCAGTGGTGAGACGGCAGAAGCGTATAAGAAAGCGCGCAGGAGTCCGTATCAAGCCCCTCGCCGCCGTCATCATCAATCTCCAGACACCTTTCACATTTCTGCTACCCACTCTCGTTCGCAGCGAGCCGGGATCTTCCAGATACTTCTCTCTCCCTTCTAGACACCATTCGTCCGGCACGTCCAGCCTGTCGGCACGATGTGGATCAGACACGCTGTCTCGAAGAGGCGCGCGGGGAGGAAGCGAGGTACTCCTATATATGTCCCATTTGTCAGTTTGATCATCATCTCCTTCACTGTCCTGGTCGGATCCCTGTCCGTTGCCATGCCAATCTCTGACTTGGATCCGCGCGCTCATCGAATCGGAGTTCGCGGCCAGTCACAATCCAATGCAGTCGAGGTTGACCATCGCGAGCTGCTTCGCAAGCGGCACGAGCAGATCCCATCAGGCTCCGTAGCCGCGGGGTTTGTCCATCCAACCCATCTCTACCGTCGTGATGCCGATGTTTTGCCGACCCCTGACAAGGCATACAACATGACCATAACTCAAGACACCATCAGTCCAGACGGCTTCGAGAGGCTCGGCTTTCTCATGAATGGCAAGTTCCCCGCCGATCCCTTTGTCTGGGACGAGAACGACGACGTCGAGATCACGGTTACCAACAACGGACCAGTCCCTTTTGCGATTCATTGGCACGGCATTCACCAGATCGGCAGCCCCGAGATGGATGGTGTGCCTGGCCTCTCACAATGGAACATCTACACGGGCGAGTCTTACACCTATCGCTTCAAGCTGCTCAACCAGTATGGCGGATACTGGTACCACAGCCACGAGCGCGGGTACTACGCAGACGGACTTCGAGGTACCATCTACATCCGACCCAAACCCAATCGCAAGAAGCCGTGGAGCTTGATCAGCCAAAAGCAGGAGGACATCGACCAGATGGAAGCCGCCGAGAAAGACTTCCAGGTCATGGCACTCTCGGATCACTGGCACATCAACCACACAGAGATGTTGCTGGTAGTCCACGAGACCGGCGTGCCGCCGGCTTGCTTTGATTCGCTGCACATCAACGGCCGAGGCAGGCAGTACTGCTTGAACGACTGGACGAAGGTCATCTCGCCCATCCAGTCCAGCCTGCTCAAGAACTTCAGCTCGACCAACCCGGACGGCATCACTTCCAAAGGCTGCATCTCGCTCGTACCGCCCAAACCTGGCTACACGGTCAAGGGCACGCTTGACAGCCGGTATGGTGGACCTTGTCAGAACACCACCGCTCCTATGACCGTCTTCAGCGCCACCAAAGCCATCAGCAAAGGCCGAAAATGGCTCAATCTGCAAGTCGTCGACACGTCAACCAATTGGTATATGCAGGTGAGCATCGACGGCCACAAAATATGGCTCGTCGCTGTCGATGGACACTACGTGCAGCCGATGCAAGTCGATGTGGCGCAGATCACCATCGGCAGTCGAATCAGCCTCATGGTGGAGCTCAATTCGAGTCTGGAGGGAAACATCTTCCCGATCCGTCTTACGGGCGCGCGTGCTCTGCAGCCCATCGAGGGGCATGCCTTCCTGTCATACATCGACGATATTGACGGTTCGTGGTTTCCAGGGCAAGAGGAAGACTTTGGATATGCCATGCGCACATTGAGCAAAGCGCACCTGCCGATGAGCGGATTCGTCACAGATACGTCGGTGGTTAAATGGAGGCAGAACGCAAGCGTTCCCTTCGACCCCATCAGCCAGGTTCCACTCACCTCCAACATGACGCTGCATGCGGTCGCCTCGCAAAACAGCCTCAACGTCTGGCAGGTTGCGACCATGCCAATCGACACTGCCCGCCTGGCAGACGATCGGCCGATCCTCTTCAATGCAACGGATGGCAACGCCACGTCGAACCAGATGACTCCTTACGCTACCATCCCATTTGGCACAGTTGTCGACATTATCATGGAGAACAACATCTACTCAATCGTAGGTGGTCCAAACAGTCCACATCCTTTCCACATGCACTCGCGTCGCTTTTGGATCATCGGTAGCGGTGCTGGACCTTTCCCTGCTGACACGGTGGCGGAAGCGCAGCAGCAAGGTACCGTCTTCAACCTGCTGAACCCGCCTCTGCGGGACGGCTTCGACATCGACTCGAATTCTTGGGTCGTGATCCGATACGTCGCGGACCACGCCGCGGCCAACATCCTTCACTGCCACATTGACGACCATGCCATTGAAGGGATGGCGGCGGTCTTGCTCGAAGGCCTCGAGACGATCCCAGCCGGCGGCAACTTTAGCGACTCGGTCAAGGCACGCCCTCCCGGATGGGTTGAGACCAAGACCGACGAACTGGGTCAGGTGCTCGAAGCAGCTTGGGCTACCGGGTCCGTCAACGCGAAGTACGAGGCTCCCGCGCCGACGGACACGGTGGACCCTTGGGGCGACCCGAGGTCCTTGGCGGAGAGCATCCAGCTGTACGCCAGCTCGAACAGCGTTTTGAAGGCTCTTACCAGCTCCTTGTTGAGCGAGATGAGCGCGGTAGAGGCTACGGCAACGCGCAGCGTTACGGCGATTACAGCCACAGTCTCGGACCAGTTGACGACGTTTACAGGCGTCGACGCTAGCACAGGCGTATTTGCAACGCAGGCGTTCGCAACGACAACCGCTGGTGCGCCTGCGAGCTCTGCCATCAATGCGGCGGCAACGCTGGCTGGGACGACGGATGCGGAGACGAACGATTCTCCATCGACGGCGGCCGCGACAGCGACATTGCCGCTCGTGACTGGTACCCTGGTGACCTCTGCTAACACCGCTCAATCGACGCTGTTTGCCGTCGCCTACACGACAGAGGTGGTGACTGCCGCCAGTGCCACCGCCGCGAATTCTGCGTCGCTCATTGCAGGTGTCGTCACTTCGTCTTCAACTTCGACGGTCTTTGTCACTGTGCTCGGGCCGTCGTCGGGTGCTCGATCCGTCTCTTCTTCGCCAAGAGCCACGGGGACCGCAGACTTGTCGGCTACACACTCGGCGAGCTCCAGTCTTGCCAATGTCACGCCGCAGACCACTGCCAATGCAGCAGTCTCTTCCACTCGTCGAGCCTCAGTCAGTACTGCGCGAACGGCCTCTTCGACTCTGGCAGCGAGTGAATCGACGAGCACGGCACACACCTATTCGGCGATCGCCACGCAGCAAGTCATCTCGACCACGTTTGGCTCGCTCGACAGAGCCGCATCGACCAGTGTTCAAGTAACAGACACCTCGATACGGCCCACTGCGAACAGTGAGACCACTCTCACGACTCAGACTGCGTCGATCAGGCTGTCATCCACTGCAGTGGGAGATCCAGCGACGCCGGCCAGCTCTGAGCCAGCTGTTAACGCCACGCTCAACCCTGCCAACTACGGAACGAACGCTGCTACTGTCACGTTCCCCGCGAATCCAACGAGTGCGACCGCGGCCGCTTCGGAGGCCACAGCCACTGCTAGTGACAGCGATGACGAGCCCGCTTATGACAGCCCCGTCTTTCCAACAGCCTCTGCGACTACGGCTGCCACTCAAACGCAGATTGCAGTCGCATCCACCAGTGCTGCATTTGATCCCTCGAGCTCTTCAGCGGATGATGGGGACGACGGCGAGGAAGGTTGAACGGCACTTGATGATGAAGCCGAGGAGCTGAACAGGGGGCACACCTGCGATCGCAAGAAAAAGCTCTCGAGTTGTGCTTCCCAAGCCATAGCCGCTCGCCGCCAACCTAGCCTGGCCGCCTGCCTGTCCCTGTGCACTCGTATCATCCGCCTTTTCCGCAATGCTTCATCGATATTCACGCCCTGTTTCTCGTCTGCCTGTTCGTTTCGATTACTGCCGTGATCGTAGCCGTATCTTGTCGGCTCCGTGAGGTGTGGCAGTCCGTGAGAGGCACAAAGTGACTGATAGACTATCGGCGAAATTATGAAAGCATAGCCGTGCTCCCCACACTTCAACCTTCACGGCGCGCGGCTATCAATTTGCGCGAAAAAAGCATCCGTGCGCCCGACATTAGAGCTCTTGTGCTTCGAGATGAGCTTTGCCCCGGACTGTCACCTCTCAGTTCCTTCCTACATCACCAAGAGCATTCTCCGACAGCATTCGTAGAAAGAGGATGTCGACGTGGCAGCAAGTCGCCGAAAGCAAGCGGGCGCAGAGGGAGGCGCTCATCCCGGAAGCGTACAAGGTGCCAGCGTCGTCCCTGCCTGCTGTCAGCACCGACTCGGTCGTCGACTTTCCTTCAAAGACGGGAATCCTGACCGCGCGCGAGGTTCAGATCACGGAAACCGACGATGTATCTGTGTTGCTCGCAAAGCTGGCCAGCGGCGAGTATACAGCTGTGGAAGTGTTGGAGTCGTTCATCAAGCGAACATGTATCGCACACCAACTGGTCAACCCTCTGACCGAGATCCACTTTGAGGACGCTAGGAAGCTTGCTGCGGAGCTGGACGCCGAGCTCAAGTCGACGGGAAAAGTGCGTGGTCCCCTGCACGGTCTTCCGATGAGCGTCAAGGACCAATTTCAGATCAAAGGTTCCGATTCGACCATCGGCTACATCAGCTATGCCAACAAGCCATCCGACTCGGATTCAGTACTGGTCGAAGTCATTAAGAAAGCGGGAGCTGTGCCGTTCGTAAAGACCAACTTGCCTCAGACGATCATGTACTCGGAAACTTCGAATACTCTTTGGGGCACGACGCTGAATCCGCACAACAGGACATTGCATCCTGGTGGATCGTCGGGCGGAGAGGGAGCGTTGGTAGCCATGAAAGGATCACCGCTGGGTGTAGGTACGGATGTGGGTGGGTCGGTGAGGATTCCTGCGGCGCTGTGTGGCCTGTTTGGACTTCGACCGTGCTCTCATAGGTTCCCGTACGAGGGCGCTGTCAACACGCTGCTAGGTCAGATCACAATTCCTTCAGTGCTGGGCCCACTCAGTCGGTCGTTGTCGGGCTTGACCGAGTTCTCAAAGGCAGTACTGGCGCAGCAGCCGTGGCTGCTGGATCCACAGACACCCTCGATGCCGTGGAACGAGGAGAGATTCCAACAGGCGCGTACGCAAAAGAAGCTCAACGTGGGTGTCATGTGGCACGACGGTCATGTCAAGCCAATGCCACCCTACGAGCGAGCGATCAAGGAAGTGCTCGCCAGCCTTGGCGAACACGATATTGTCGACTTTGAGCCGTACAAGACCAAAGAAGCGATGGGCATTTTGGTCGAAGCGTTCTGCGCAGATGGAGGCAAGGACATCTCGGAATCCATCGCTCCACTCAAAGAGCCTCTCGGACCATGTCTATCCGGTATAGGCCAGAAGGAGTACACCGCCTTCGAAGTGTGGCAAGCGAACAAGCGCAAGCTCGCGTTCCAAAAGGAATACCTCGATCACTGGAATGCCACCGCCAGGCAGACAAAGGATGGCCGACCGATCGATCTTCTCATCGTACCAGGCATGGCTTACACCGCCATCGCACCAGGCAACGACATCTACGTAGCCTACACGGGCATCTTCAACCTGGTCGACTATCCAGCTGTCGTACTGCCCATCTCGAAGGTGAATCCTGCCGTCGATGGAGGAGCAACGAGGAGTGGTGGATTCCTTTCGGAAGACGACGAGAAATGGAGCAAGAAGTGGGACGCGGAGAAGTTGGTGAATGCTCCTGTGTGCATTCAGATTGTAGGTAGGAGGTATGAGGAGGAAGCCGTGTTGGGGTACGCTGAGCAGGTGTACGACGCTTTCACCGCTGGTTCGAAGAAGACTTAGAGAAGGTCTAGAGGAGGACAAAGTCGACCGCCAGACTGTCTGCAATACAGGACCTCACATCCTAGCAATTTTCAAAAGCATGAGTTGTGAATCACGTGACGAAAAAGACGCGGTTCTGGACTGAGTTTCTGATTTTTTGATTGAAAGGCGCGTGTGTGTGTTGATTTCCGTATTTGTGTTTCTGTGCAGCTAACTGAGAAGGGCCGACATGAAGGCACGAAAGCGAGTCAGCATCGTCAGCTTTCTGGTCGGAAGAGCACGACCAGACGCATGGCTGCTGCATGGCAATGTCAGAGGCAGCGACGAAAGGTTGTCGGTTCGATGTGTGTGACCAGAGGAGAGAGTGGCATTAATGTTTGCAAGGTGGCAGACTCGAAAGTGAGAGTGTGAGCGAGAGAGAGTGTGTGGGCATGAGTATCGGCGGAAGCGAAGGAGTCGAGCAGACGACGAAAGTATGCGAGCTTGGGCGAGAGTCCACTTTGCATGCTTTCAGACTGACAGTCGCTCTTACACCCCAACGCGCACACACACTCTTTCGGATCACTTTGTCAAGATTTGCTTGGTATCATCCTTCTGATTCGTTGTCACTACCTTCAACGCAAGGCAGTCTCGAGTCAATCACCTTTTCCTCCACGACCTGTCATCTCCTGCTCGTCACCCGCGCGGCATCGAAAGCCGCCTGCCATCTCTCCACGCCGTCCAAAAAGCATCACAGACAGCAGAATATTTCCTTCTCGATCGCGTTCGACTACCACAAGAGAGGACAACGAGATATGCATCCATCTTGTTCACTCTAAAGAGACACCACCCTTCCATCAAAGTGGCAGTGCACACGTCGACTCTCACCGCCGACCAGGACTTTCACCCGACATTGCATTCCTACCCTGATCAGACAAGATGACCGCGGTCTCCCGATACCACGACTTTCCACCGTCCACACCCGTCCTTCGACGCTCGTTGAGGCACGGAGGCGCTCATCCCGACCAGACCCCAAGCGACAGAGCCAACGCCACCATCGGCGACAGTCCGCTACCACCTGCACCCGTCAGCCACTTCCTCGGAGACGCCGAGTCCGAATCGGAAGCACCCGCACCTCTGGCCAGCAGTGTAGCTGCACACGCTCACAACAACACCAATACGGCACATCCGCGACCCAGATTCCACCGCACCTCTTCAGAAGCGCAACGGGAGACACACTCGGATCCATACGACGACTCGCCAGGCACAGGCCGCAGAGCGATACCTGCACCATCCACACAGCGAGACGAGCTTCACCACCTCAGAGCATCCAGTATCTTCCGTGAGGTACAGGCACAGGAACCACTCAGCCGATCGTCACCATTTGCATCATCAGCAGCGTTCCAACACGACGAGTTGCGGTCAAAGAGCTCGCCGCCGCTGCGTTCGGCAAAGGTAGCCCTCCACGGCTCTACCTCGCCTCCCTACAATGTTGCCGAGCTGAGAAGTGCCGCAACGCTGCCGAATCGTAGGCGCAGCAACGAGAAGGCCGACGAGGAAGAGGAGAAGAAGGTCCGTTACGCTCCCATCGACGAACGCGCCTCGGTCAAGCGCGATACTCCCGATGATGCAGTGGCCCGCAGCACCGCAGCAGCAGCTTCCTCCAGCGTTCAGCCATCGACAGGCTACCGTACTCCCGCCATGACCGGCCGCGCCCTTCGATCGAGCGCTACCTCGGCTGCCCCGACCACGGCCCAACGCAGTGCAGCGCGAAGCCTGCGCACCCTCACACGCTCGTCCAATCGACACCCTCCAGCCAGACGTGTGGTGAGGCGATACTCGGACGACGAAGATGACGATTTGGAAGAAGAGGGTGGTGCCAATGCGGATGGGGCCAACAAGAGCAGGGAGGAGGCCCAGAGTGTCAGTCCCGAGAACGGCAATGAACGTCGTTCGCGTCACAACCAAGATGGCAGCTCCAACTCGGGCTCCGGATCGGGCTCTGGCTACGCATCTGGTCCTGGTGCACACGGCTCAGCGGAGGCCATCGAACGGCCGGACAAACGCTTCCTGCCGTATGGGTACGATGCAGAGAATCAAAAGATTAGAGCAGAGATGATGGAGAGAGCGTCGTTGGTGCGGTCTCCCGGCCCCGAGTCCAGACCGTCCCGCACCGACGCCAGTCCTGAAGCGCAAGATCAGGACTACGACATGCAGCCGCCACCGCCACCTCGCAGGAACGAAGCACACCCGTTTGCACGAAGAGCTAATCTCGAACAGGCCAATGGTTCGATCCATCCTACCAAAGGCCAGGCCGAAGCGATCCAAAACTTCCTGGCTTCCAACATTGCTGCGCCCGTCGATCCGATGGCGCATCGCCGCTTGGTTGCACCCTCTGCTAACGACCTACGAGCCGGTCAAAGAGCTGCGGCTGCCAACGACGCCCAGCCCAAACCTTTGACATCCATGTCTTCCGCCTCGGTAGCATCGACGCAGGCCAGCCACGGAAACGACGACGAGCCAGCAGAGGAGGAAGCCTGCCGTCTCTACTCCGAGATCCGACACGAGGCCATCTGGGCAGAAACGACACGACAGATGCAGAAGCCGCTCAGCCAGCACGATCGCTTCATGAAGGAGATTTCCGGATCTACACGATGTGTCAAGCTTCCCGGCTTCAAGTTCCGCAGAAAGCAGCTGACCAAAGGTGGATTCTCCACGGTCCACGTCTTGCGAGGTCCTGCGTGCGAAAAGGTGCGAAATCCGGAGACGCAGATGATCGACGAGATGGCGGTGCCCGAAGAGCAGCAGGCGTTCTTTGCGCTCAAGCAGGTCGACCTCAAGCAGATCGAGAGCGAGCAGGACAAGCTCGACCTCATCGCGGAAGCGAACCTCTTGCGCACGCTGTCAGATCTGCAAGGCAGCGAGATGTACCTGCTGCGCTACTTTGGACACCACGTCACGGTCGACAAGAACGGAACGCCCGACAAGCTTCGCATCCTCATCGAACTCGGCGAAGGCGATTTCGGAACACTCCTTGCGCAACAGGCACCTCTGCCACGCGAAGCCATCGCGCACTACTTCCGTGAGATGCTCGAGGCGGTGCACTTTATTCACGAAGCCAATCTGGTGCACGCCGATCTAAAGCCCGCCAACTTCCTCATGGTGGACAACCGCATCAAACTCATCGACTTTGGCATCTCGAAAAAGATCCCCAAGGGCACGGTTCACATTTCGCGCGACAACATCATCGGCACGCCCAACTACATGGCACCGGAAGCGATCAAGATTGCGCGCGCCAAAGGAAGACGCGTGTACAAAGCGGGTAAGCCGAGCGATGTGTGGTCGTTGGGATGCATCTTGTACCAGATGATCTGGGGTCGGCCGCCGTTCGATCGTGTTCCGGCGAACAGGAAGCTGGAAGCGATCGTGGATCCGGACCACGAGATTGTTTGGAACCGGTTCAGGGATCCGAGGTATCCGGACAGGATGGAGGTGGACGACGAGTTGCTGGATTGCGTCCAGTCGGCGTTGAGGTACGGATCGGAGGACAGGGCTACGATACCGCAGCTGCTGAGGCATCCATTCTTGAGAAAGTACGCGGGCGAGGAAGATGAGATGGACGAAGAGCAAGGAGAAGTCGTGGATCTCAACGAGGAGGTGACCGTCTCCAGAAAGATGCTGAGGAGTCTGGTGGCCAGGATCAGGACGTTGGCGTTGCAGCAGGAGTTGACAGAGGAGAATGTAGTGGAGAGGGCGGATTTGCTCTTCTTGAATCTACTGCAGGCGCAGCAGCAACAACAACAACAGCAACAGTAGCAGTCGCCACATCACTGTCACGACATAACACACGGCGCCACCAAGGACATAGCAGCCGGTGTATGATACGCAAAACATACCCAGAGAAAGTCGTCCTGCTCAGCGGTCTCCGCCAGGCAGCTTTCGCTTCGAAAAACCATAGTTCCCCTTCGTCTTCATGCCTACACATATTGAATTTGTCGCACACTTGTTCATCTTGATACACTCATACATACAGTCAGCTCTTTGTTTCTCAAGTTGCTTCTTGTGCTTTCGAAGAGGTGCTACATCACACCGCTTTCTGTGTGGGAGCAGCGCAAGGTGACGGCGAAGTTTTGCTAATGTCGGTTCGTGTTCAACCTAAGTCAAACTAACACTCGAGACGATCCGGAAAAAAAACTGATCTTCGAGTGTGAACTGGAAGGCGAGAGACGCTCAGCGAAGAAATGTTAGGCGCTGCTGAGTTGAACGGCCACGTAGGTCCTCCCTCAGCGCTGAGTCTAGATTCCGTCT
This sequence comes from Pseudozyma hubeiensis SY62, assembly GCF_000403515.1. Classification (NCBI taxonomy): domain Eukaryota; kingdom Fungi; phylum Basidiomycota; class Ustilaginomycetes; order Ustilaginales; family Ustilaginaceae; genus Pseudozyma; species Pseudozyma hubeiensis. Next base: position 131,079 of record NW_012133833.1, read on the forward strand.
GAAAATCGGCTCTCACCGAGAGAGAGCTGCAGCTTCGTGTGTGGCTCACCAAAGACATGTGAAGCCAGGACGCACGAGCATTTCTGGTCTCCACTTGGCCACTCCAACACATCCTTCTTATACCAACCTCTCATTTCTCATCCGCTCCTTCACGGCATCGGACCTTCCATCTTCACGAGCGAATCACCTCAATTCCAGAGCGCATCGGATCTCCTTCACAGTGTAAGTCATTCAAACGCTCATACTCTCCTCGGACGCCTTCTTTCTCCCTCAGCGACCAGCTCCATCCCGCGCCCGCCTTCGCCGAGCCACCACCTCCCCTTCATATGATGAACACAACCTTTTCACTTTCACAAAATACATGTTAGACTGCTTAGCCAAAAGCGTGCAGATACGAAGCATTCTGATCCATCACACGACACGACGTCCGGACAGAGGAACAGCAGCATCGACTCACTGCGACGCACAGGGCTTTGACTGACCGCAGCGCATCTTTGTCTACTTGCACCGACAACAGAAACTACGACAGCGAATACTATCGCACGCACACGATGTCGCAACAGACACCACTGGCATACGCCGTGGCGCAATGGCTCCAGCAGTCGTCGGCCAGCGTCCCCGCCGATCAGAAGGCAAAGCTTCAGCAAGCCGCCAAGAGCGTCTCGGAAGCCTTTGGCGTAGACACCTCGTCGTCAGAGCAGCAGGCGAAGTACGGATCCGGTCCTGGTCTTCAGGCCATCTTTGACATCTTCCTCAAGACGCAAGCCAAGATGGGCGGGGCTGCACCGGCACCCGCTGCGTCCACGTCCTCTTCCTCTTCCTCTGCCGCTCCTGCTGCCGCCGCCCCCGCTGCTGCTGCAACACCATCGGCCGAGGACCTTGCCAAGGCAGAACAGCTCAAGGCGGAAGGCAACAAGGCCATGTCGGCCAAGGACTACGGCGCTGCCATCGAGGCGTACGGCAAAGCTATCGAGCTCAACGCCAACTCGCCCGTCTACTTTTCCAACCGTGCTGCTGCCTTCAGCCAGATCGGCCAGCACGACCAGGCCATCGACGATGCCAAGCAGGCTAGCAAGATTGACCCCAAGTTCGGCAAGGCATACAGCCGACTCGGCCACGCCCTCTTCAGCTCCGGCAGGTACGAGGAAGCCGTCGAGGCGTACCAGAAGGGTGTCGAGGTGGATCCCAGCAACGAGGTGCTCAAAAAGGGTCTCGCCGCATCCAAGGAGCAGCTCTCTTCTTCCTCCTCCTCTTCGACAGCCGCTGCAGGCAACACTTCGTCTTCGCGCGATGCCGTCTCCCCACCCACCTCGGGCGGCGCCGATGCAGGTGCCGGTGGCTTCCCCAACTTCGGCGGCGATGCAGGCGGAATGCCCGACCTGGCAGCCATGATGAACAACCCTATGATCGCACAGATGGCGCAGAACCTTATGTCAAACCCGGACAGCTTGGCGTCCCTGATGAACAACCCCATGCTGCGTCAGGCTGCCGAGCGGTTCGGAGGCGGCGGTGGCATGCCGGACATGAACGCCATGATGAACGATCCTGCGTTGAGGGATATGGCGAGGAACTTTATGGGCGGTGCTGGAAGAGGGGCGGGTGGTGCTGGTCAGGGCGGCAACAACAACAACATGTATGGTTAGACAGAAGGATTTGTTTTGTATTGGTTTGATTGTGAACGAAAATGATATCCCAAGATTGCTACAATTTCGAATGCAGAGAGTGGTTGCGTGTGAGGTGTTGCTGGTGTTGGCGAATTGCGCTTGTGAAGGTTGAAGGCTGAGCAGGAGAGAAAGGTGGGTTGCGAGACGGAGATGGTGTTGAGGGAGGGGTTCGGGGATGTCCGTACTGGGGAATTTGTGGAGGCTTGAGCACTTTTTCTTCTCGTTCTTGCAACTCTCCGCACCGGCTCCCGCACACCATCACCTCGTGTCACACCATGTCAAGTACGTACATCTCAGTGTCACCACTGCCGTCATCCAGTCTGATTGCTGACAACGTCATCCTCCTTTCCACGCAGCCGCCTCGCCATCGGTGCGAGTCCTATACTTTGCGTCAGCGCGCACCGCCATCGGTCAATCCACCGAAACGATTCTTCTCCCCTCCACGCCGCTCTCACTTCCTTCGCTCATTGAGCTCGTGAGATCGGCTCATCCTTCTGCGGAAGTGGAATCGGTACTGCGTACGTGCAGGTGGTCGGTGGATAACACGTTGATCGAAACCGACGAGCTGCAGGAGTGGACGTTGAAGGGCGGGGAAGAGGTCGCTGCTATCCCACCTGTTTCTGGAGGTTGAACGGCGCAATGACTTCAACCAAGAAGGAGATCGCGGTGGATGTGACGAACGTGGAGCTGGTGAAGAAGCCGCTCGTACCGGTGGAGGGGTTGAAGAAGTTTTCCGGGTATCACTTTTCCCCTGCGCCGAGCGGGGTCGATTCCAACCTGCTGATCTTGTTCCATGGGTTGGGGGATACCGATCGAGGCTTCTTCAACTTGGGTCAGAGCCTTCAAAAGACGTTGCCGCAGACGGCAGTGCTGACGTTACAGGCGCCTCTCCGCGTGCCTTTTCTCGAAGGTGATCATTGGACGTGGTATCCCGCGTTCGACCAATTCGCCGAACTGTTGACGAAACCCAATCCGACAGAAACTGTCGCAAATCTGACCTGCGTTCTGCAGCATCTGGTGGGAAAGTGTGGCTGGAGAAGCAGCTCGATCCACATCTTCGGTTTCGGTCAAGGTGCAACCCTCGCCCTGGAAACCATGGTCCACTGGTCCAGAACACAGCACTCAAACCTCGGCAGCGTCGTCTCCGTTCACGGCGAACTCATCTCCCACCCAACCTCTGCGTCATCCACACCAGTCCTGCAGATCTACCGATCCAACCGCTCCATCCCACACGATTCGTCTCGATGGTCATCGCACCGAAAATCCACCTCTGCGCTCACACTGCACAGCCTACCAGGGTTGGAGGAGGACGAGTCGATGTTGAAGGGGTCAGAGTGGGATTCGGTCATGACATTCTGGAGCAAACTCTTTCGAAGTAGATCATCATGGGAGCTGGAGGGAAAGGTTTCAGAAATGGTATAGAGTTCGACCTCGAAGTTTGAGCGAGAGGATGATGTCCATTGTAAGGACTGTTTTACGGTTGCAATGCTCCACCGCACACCCACAACGCCAAAACGAATCAGTCAGTACATTGATTTCAAGTTCTTTCATGCAGGCCCGGGGAGGGGGGGG
>NW_012133833.1:134426-185845 GCF_000403515.1 Pseudozyma hubeiensis SY62
GTGAGGAAATCACGCAGGATGAAGCGGGATTCTTGGTAGACGCTGGAGGCGATACGTTTGACACCGCCACGCCGGGCGAGACGACGGATGGAAGGTGTGGTGATGCGTTCGAGGGCGGAGCGGGAGGAGAGGTAGCGTTTGGTCGAGAGGGAGGTTTTGCGTGAAGTGGTGGGCTGATTGGGAAGGCATTTCCCGCTCTGACGAAGCGAAGGAGGAGGGATGGAGAAAGGTTCTTGGTTCAGCGTCCGATGCGCAAGGGATGAGGGGGCGCTGCAGACTTACGGTGAACGTTTCTGGATTGCGGACGGTGGGTGTGGGAAGGAGGAAGTCAGTATACATAGCGGTGATGGGATGGCGGGGATTCGGGCGACTTACTTCCACCCATCGTGACAGATTCCTTGCGGAGTATTTATGGTGACAAGGGAAAGGTGTGCAAGGCAAACGCAGGGACGAGCTCTAACGACAAACGGCGGGACACACACTCGACACAACACAAATCAAGGAGGACTATATATTCCGAGAGCTTTCCGTCAACTTGCGATCCGGTAGCAAAGCGTGAAAGACAGAGCGGATCAGATTCGACAATGCTAGCAGAAACAAGGCTTCTGTGCGGACTGCTGGAAGGATCTCCGAGCGGCATTCTCCGAGCGAAAAGGCTTTGTCTTGTTTAAGCGTGCAACTGGAGCGGCGAACGGGAAACACAAGGCAAAGCGTTGAGAAGACATGTCAGCGTTTTCCCGCATTTCCGCTTTCAGGCCGAGCTAGCGAGGGGTTGGCACTCACCAATGGCGCAACGACGGAATACCACTCTCCGACAGTACGAAAGAAAGGATCGTCTCCTTTGTCTATCGGACCGTCTGGGCCCCATATCGTGAGATGGTTTGGATGGACTCGTGCGATCGGCTCGATGCGGACCGTTGGTCCTGCCGTACTTGCTGGCTGATGATCGACGACTGGTACGGCTCGAGGCGATGGTTCGCGTACCGGTTCGACTGCTATTGAGTCATCATCGTCTTGTTCAGCTTCGTCTCGCTCCTCATCGTCATCATCGTCGTCGCTGTCCATCGAAAACTTTTGCTGTTTCGGGGGAGGTTGGTTGGCCATCCTTCTTCGCTTACTTGCTCGTTCCCTTTCTCGTTCAACCTCCTCTGCTTCCTTCTCTGCCCTGGATGCCAGGGAATCATGGCTTCTGGAGCCTGTCGCGCTTGCACTGCCGCTGGTCGATGCGACTTGCGAGACACGCACGACCTTTGCTTCGAATCCAGGTGGAAGCGGCAACGGCGTCGACTGGATCGCTCTTCCGCGGAACGCCGAGATGAAGCTCTCGCTCGCATCGTCCACCGCAGCATCAGCCGAGGGAGAGGAGGCAGACCGTTGAACGAGAAATGAATCGATGGGTGCAGGCCCGTCGTAGGCGATGCTGAAGGGCATGAGGTTGGCAGCGCATTGCGGTAGTGGCTCGTCGTGGAAGTGGATGTCGATGGGTGGTGGGAGTAGGTTGATTGCCGAGTCTGTCGTCATGATGAATGATTGTTTCTCAGCTTCGTGGAAAAGCTGGTCGAATGGTCGAATGGAAAGGTCCAGTTCTCCGTCGATGCTGGTAGGTAGCGCTTCCGATGTCGAGACCATCATGCTGACTTTCGAGACCAACACTTTTTCCCTTCCCTCGGCCTGCTGCAACGCGTTGAGGAATGGGCGCGTGTTCCTTTGGTGTAAATTGGCAAATGGCTCTCGTGCGAAATATTCACACTGAAATGGCACAGATCGGGAATGTGAAAATCCAAGATTGAGAAGAAACTTTTTTGTGATTTGCCAGAGCGTCGCTGTCTGTCTGTCTGTTTGTGCTGCTGCAGTGCCACACGGTGTTCATGTTACAGTTCTTCTGACCACCCTTTCATCATCCATCATACCCACCCATTCTTCCACCTCTCTCGATAACAATCTCAAGATGACGGAAGCAGCAGGTGCCGTGATCGGCATCAACTTTGGCCACTCGTACTCTTCCATCGCCTGCATCAACCAGCAGTAAGTATGATCCACAATGATCCGAACCCTGCTCTTGCCTGGCTTCCCGTGGACAGCCTTCACTGACACTCGCAATGATCTCGGTTTGCTCTCCATCCAGCGGTCGTGCCGATGTCATTGCCAACGAGGACGGTGAACGACAGCTCGCAACACGCATCGCTTTCAACGGCGACCAGGTCTACCTTGCCAACCAGGCCACCCCGCAACTCGTCCGCAATGCTCCCAACGTTATTGACAACTTTGTCAACCTCCTCGGTCGTCCCTTTTCCTCGCTTTCCGAGTCCGAGAAGAAGCGTGCTTCGGCTGCCGTGATCGACGTCAACGGTGCTCCTGGCTTCAGCGTCGAGATCGATGGCAAGCAGACCACACTCAGCGTCCACGATGTCGCTGTGCGATTCCTGCGCAGTCTGTTCTTGACCGCCAAAGACTTCCTTTCCGGTGTTCCTATCGCAGGTGCCGTTCTCAGCGTGCCTCAGTGGTTCCCCGAGGCCCAGATTGCTGCATTGAAGAAGGCTGCCGAGGAGGCAGGTCTCATCGTGCTCCAGGTCATCCCTGCTTCCGCTGCTGCACTCGCCGCTTACGGTCTCACTGCCCCTGCTGGCCCCGGTCAGCTTCCCGCTCACCCCGACGGTGTCGAATCTGCCCCTTACCCCATCGCCAAATCTCTCGACCGCAACGTTGTCGTCGTCGACATGGGCGGCTCCTCCACCGACGTCACCGTCCTCTCCGCCCGCGCCGGTCTCTACACTTCCCTCGCCTACCTCCACGACTCGTCCGTCGGCGGAACCACGCTCGACTCGGCCCTCGTCGCCTTCTTCGCCAAGGAGTTCACCAAAAAGACCAAACTCACCATCGCCGAATCCGACAAGCGTGCCTGGGCCAAACTTCGCAACGAGGCCGAGTTCACAAAACGCGCCCTTTCCGCCTCCAACTCTGCCACCTGCTCCGTAGAGTCGCTTGCGGAAGGTATGGATTTCACCGGCAGCGTCAACAGGATGCGCTTCGATATGCTGGCTGGTGCAGCTTACGCCAAGGTCGTCGCAGACGTAGAGAAGGCGTTGGGCGAGGCCGGATTGGAGGCGTGCCAGGTGGACGAGGTGGTGCTGGCTGGAGGCAGCGCGAGGTTGAGTGGATTGGCTGATCGTCTGGCTGGCTTGTTTGGCGATGCCGAGGAGGGTGGAGCAAACATTACCGATTCCATCGACGCCGATCAGGTCATCGCCAGGGGTTGTGCTGTCCAGGCTCAGGTCATCGCCGCTGCGCCCGAAGGTTCCAAGGAGTCGGCCTACATCCACGCCGTTCCCGCTGCACCCGTCGCCTCAGTCAGCGAACTCAAGGTGGAAACCATTTCTGCACCAATCGGTCTCGTCCTCCCCGACAAGTTCATCACCCTCATCCCCGCCTTCACACCTTACCCCGTCCGACGATCGTTCCGCTTCCCCGTATCCGCCGGTGCCGAATCCGTCGCCTTCACCCTCGACGAAGGCATCGACTCTATCAACGTTGAAACCATCCAACCCGACGAAGAGGATCTCGAAGACGATGAGGAACCCATGGAGCCGGAACAGGTCAAGACCGCAGTCACAAAGCCTAGCGGCAAGAACATCGCGCTGTTCGCCGTCAAGACGCCAGGAAAGGGAAAGAACAAGGTCGAGTTGGAGCTCACCATGACTGCGCCTGGAAAGTTGACGGTCGAGGCCAAGGAGGTCGGAGCTGGTGAGGGAGTCAAGTTGGTTCTCTAGTTGTCAACATATTCATATAGATTTCAGCAATGACACAAGACAAAGCAGCGTTGTTGTGACCTTTTGTGGTCCGACGGTGTGCGTGTTGGGCCTTGTGGCACGACACTGGGTGATTGAACAGCGACTGTGCAACTAGATGCGTCAGATGCGTGGCTGGCTAAATTGACTTGTCACACCACCAGTCACCCAACCGTTGCACTCTCGCTTTGCGTTACACTCTTCGTCATGTCTGAGCCGACTGTCTACGCCGACTGTCTACGCCGACTGTCTACGCCGACAAGATTGCAAAAGCATGAACCTCAAATTAAGCACGACGATTATACACGACACCATTGAGACCAACACGACCACTCTTTCTTCATCCATGCAAGATCGACGACCACCACCTAGAGCTACCCTTTGCAAACGCACCCGCCTCCCTTGCCCCCACCCCTCCGCTAGCACCTCCATCCGTCTCCACTCGACTCAACATGATCGAGCTCCTTGCTTTTCCCTCTTCTCCCGTGTTGGCCGAGGTGGAAGATTTCTTCTTGAGCTTTCGTCTTAACTCTCTGTTGGTCAACGTCAGCGCTAACGCGGGTTCGATGTTGTCTTCCGGATCAGAGTGAAGGTGGATTGAAGCGCAGGGGATGTCGATTCCTAGGTAGACGGAGGGTCCGGTGCCCAGTCCCGCGTTGGAACGTTTCGGAGCGGAAACAATGGGTAAGCTTATTGGCGGCAGAGAAGCGTGTAACGTGGAGCTCGGAGGATCGACGATGCCGGTGATAGGATCGCGCATGGAAGCCAAACTCCTCACGGTCGAAGCTGGAGAGCTCTCCGTGTCGACGAGAAGCATCGTCGCCTGACGTTTCTTTTCGAGCCTCTTTGCACCTCGGCGTGGGACTAGGGATGTGAACACACCATCGGAGGCTGACGACGATCCTTCGGACGAATGTGAAGCTTTGCGAATTCGAATCGAAACTCCATCCACCAGCTCTCGAGAGGTTGTGAAGGTGGACGTGTCTCGCAGCGATGCCACCGAACGAGCCGGTCGAAGCAACTCACCCTCCGCCGAGTGGTATCGTTGACGACCGGTCCGACGAGCGTCGCCGAGCGTGCGATCCTCCGCCGAGGTGACGCACCTCGAGATGTCGTCAAGCGAAGCAACGTGTCTCACCGATCTACTTTTCCCCACCGCCCCCGCCGATCGGTTGTACGTGGTCGTCGTCGGTGTTGGCGAGTTCAGGAACTCTATTGCCGCTGATGAAGGCGGTGTGTTGCCCAAGAGTAGATCGCCCCATCGCGCAGACAGGACCTGGGGAGGCGGAGGATCGGCAGAAAGCGCACCGAATGTTCCACGTCTCTCGCCTCTGGGGGCGAGAGAAAGAGGGCTTTGTGGTGGAGTGGACGATATCGGGGATGCGATGCTGGTGTCGATGGTGTTCGGATCCACAGCGGTGGTCGTAGTAATGCTTAGCGTAGATGGCTTGTTCGGACGGATAACACGATTGGTGATGTCGCTAAGAGGGTCGACAGCAAAAGTGCTGCTGCCGAAAGCTTGATCCATCGTCTCTTGGTCCAACTTCCGACGACTGAGCGGTAGACGGGCGATTCGGATTCGATCCTCTCCCACTTCGCCAGCATCGAAACTGCTCTGTCGTGGACTCCAACCCAACCCATCACTACTCTGTCTCCTCTTGAAAACGGGGGCGTTCCAATTCGGCAATGCATCATCCACCCTCCTGCCCACGCTATTACTTCTTTTCCTCCTCCTCACCCTCTCTACCTCCCGCTCTCCCTCCCCACTTTCAAACTCAAACCTTGCCGGACTCGCATCGCCTACGCTACATCTCCTCTCACAGTCCAACGTCAAGGGCGAATTCAACGTCAAACTCGTCCCCACGCTGCTCCTCCTCCTCCCCCCTTCCACCTCCGGAGCGGTGGTGAGCAAGTGCTGCCATTCGTCCTTTTCGATGGCATCGAAGAACACGCTTCCGTCGGCCTCGCGAACCCTCAGACGCTGTTCCCGCTTCTGCTGCGAGGTGGTGCCGAAGAATCGATCGAGCTCTTCCTTCGTCTGGTAGCGGAGCGGGCGGAAGTGCGTTCGTGAGGTAGGGGTGATGGGGGACGTGGAGGGTCGTTGGGTGGTGGAAGAGCGGGGACGTGTGGTGACTGACATTTTTTGAAGACCGAGTGGTGTGGAGACGGATGGACGGCGGGGAAGAGCAGGTGTAGAGTGCACTTATATCCTTGCGACCTCTACAATCTGTGGGGAAGGGAAGAAAGGGACGCAAGAGGAGCGATAGAGGAGGGTAAGGTACCCTTTGAGACGTTTTGACACCTTTTATCTTCCCCTCCGAGGAGAGAAATGTTTGTTTCATTGCCCATGCATTCCACCCAGACTTCCCTTTCATCGTAATAAATCAGGATATGAAGTGCCCGCATCGAGCGACCCCGAACTCAAAACGCTTCGTTACAATGCACCGTCCATCCCGACAAAACCTTCTCCCACCCACGTCCGTCTGACCCAAAACCTTGATCAACACGTCGAAATGTACTGTTTGAAAGGGAACACTCCGGATGCGCCCAAACCCTCGGCTGTGGGTCTTCATTCTCGCCCCACATGAAGTGGCGAAAAGAACAAAGGGCATTTTTTTCATGCCGACGGATGAACACAACAAAGGGGAGTAGTGCAAAATGGAAACTTGATTCAAACGCGGACGGACAACAAAGGGCGAACTACGAATCATCGCATCACAGCTTGCAGAACGCTCTTTGGCGCCATGTCAAGAGCGCGAGAGAGAACAAAGGGCCAGAGAGACTCACTCGGACATCCCACACACCATCCTCAACACAAACACACACACGTGATCTTCATCAACACAGCCCCTCGAAATGCAATTTCCATCCATCCTCTCTTCTTCTCTCATCATCTAATACACCAGGTATCCAATGTTCAGCAGCGGGAAACCCGCCATCAACCCGATCCAAAAGATCATATTCCCCAGCGTCTCGTTCCTCTTGATGAACGGTACCTGGCTCAAGAATATCAACGGCAACTGAATCATCTGCGCCGCAAACAGGTACCCCCTCACCTTCCCGCTAACGATCGCCATCACCAGCTCGTGCACCAACGAACTCAACAGGAACGTCAAGAACATCGCCAACCCCTTACTTACCCCCCACGCTGCGATCGTGCTGGCGTACACGTGTCGCAGCAGGAAAGAATGAACAGGTTTGTTCCACTTGCGCGAAAAAACGTCCATCGAAGTAGCGTTCCACCAATCCAGGTAGAATTCGCGGTCGGCGAACCGGGTGAGTTCGGCAAAGGCGTTGCAGATGCACTCGAACATGATGTAGAAGATGAGCAGGTAGTTGATCATCATGGGCACGGCGAGTTGCAGGAACGTGCGGAGGAAGGGGGTGGAGGCGGTGGGCGTGAACGGCATGATCCAGTGCTCGGTGATGACGTAGATCACGAGGAAGGTGCCGAACGTAGCGAGGGTCTTCTCGAGCACGTACAGCGGTCGGATCGTCGCGAGACGTGGGTAGGAAAGTTCGTAGACCAGCGTGGGGACGAGCAGGTAGTCCCAGAAGTTGGCGTAGGTCACGTTGGTCGGCCACATCACGGGGTCCTGCGGGATCAGCGCGGCGGACGAGGGCTCGTGGGTCGAACGGGCGGAGAGCAGATCCTCGCGCAGCACTTCAACTTCGCGTGCCAGGTCGGAGATGAGCTTGTCCGTGTGCGACGAGAGTGGGTGCGGATCGCGGATGGTGTGCGAGGCGTCGCCCGAGGTTCGTGATGTCGACGACGCCGTATCACCGTTCTGCTGGCGGTGGTCCGACTGGGCGCTTCGCTCGGCTTTCTGCTTCTCGGCCATGTCCTTGTGCAGTTGCATGTGCTCTTGCTTGCTGAGCTTCTTCTCGCCTGTCTCGGGCTCTTGCACCTTTTCGCTCTGTTGATCATCGACAATCAGCTTCCCATCGGTGCTGCTGTTGACCGCGTGCATCAGCTGACCTGTACGGAGACGTTTCGAATCGCTACCGCGCTGCGCGTCGAGCGACGACCACTGCGCAAACAGTTGCGCCGTACCTTTGCTCGCATCCGAGTCGCTGAAGCCTCCGTTCTGTCGGGCCTGTCGAACGGCTTTGCCCCACGCCGCACGGAGCTGCTCGTCGCCTCTACCTGCTTCGTTGCCTTCGACTTCGGCGACGCGTTCCTCGAGCATGGCCTCCACTCGGCGCATACGATGGTACGTATCGGCCATGTTGCCATTGACGTTCATGTACGAGTGGATCTTCATGAGCATCGACAACGTGTGCAGGACAAAAAATCCGCTTTGAACCCAAGGCCACTCCCTGTACCTGGCCCACTTGATCACCGCACCCAGCAACGCAGCCTGCCACAAGTGCTGGAACACCACCGCCGTGGGCCAGTACCTGACCCAGCCCCTCTTGCACACCTTGGCAAAGGGTACGCAGATGAACAGTGACCCGATCAACACGCCGTCCGACAGCGCGAGCATCCAAGCGTCTCTGCTGAACAGCGTGGCGAACGTCATGCTCAACACCTGACCGGTGCTGGCAAAGCTCGTGTACGAAGTGTTGAGCACGAACAGCGCCAGACACACCCAGAAGAGCGTGAAGAATCCGCGAAACTGATCGCGCGAGGAGGTCTCGTTGAATCGGTCAAAGTGGCTCTGTCGAGGTTTGAAGCTGACCACTGCGCGCATCTTCTTGCGCGCCTTGGTGGAGGCGGCGACGGGTTTGAGGTGGATGGCGCCATCCTTGCCAACTCTGTGCGAGAGGCCCTTGGCGCCAATGTGCTGGAACTCGACGGTGGAGGAGCCGGTGCCTTGGGATGTGGAGATGGTGGTGGTGACCGTTGAAGTGGCGACGCTAGGTTCGCCCTCTGAGTCGGAAGTGCCGGGACCGTTGAGCGGAGTCGAGGGGATGTCGGAGGAGGGCACCATCTCGGAAGCGGGTGTGGAAATGACAGATGATGCGATAGAGTCTGGAAGGTCGGCGGCGAGCTGAGCTACTTTGGGATGTTGCTTGGCGAGGAAATCCTCTTCGACGGGAAGTGGCCGAGTCTTGGCCTTGGAGGCGCTGTGGGAGGGCATCGCTGCGAAACTTTTATACGAAGCAAGACCGCACGAAAGCAAACGCGTACCGATGCAGCGGTAGAGCCGATGAGAGCGAGTCGCGGTTCAGGCGTTCATGCGAATCGACAGAGCCGGCGACTGTTGTGCGGTTGTGGTTCGGATGTAAATCCGAGCGAGCGGACGGAGATCGCTTGCCGCCGGTGACGCTTAGATGCGGTGGTCGGAACGGACGACAGTCTGTGGGTGGTCTCAGTGAGCCGCTGCAAGTGATGGACGTGGTTGACACTTGTTGTCGTGGTTCGGAAGGAAGCCGCCGAGTGTCGGGAAATAGGCCGTCGTCTGCCGAGCAAATGCAACGATTCGGGAACGCACTTCCGAAAGTCCAATAGTCGATCAAGCTGCTCTAGCTCTGAACCGGATACCGCGCGACAAGTCTGTCTGTGATGCGTCGATTGTGTGCTTGTGGCAACTTGTGCCTGTGATCGTTGTTCACGAGACAAATGAAGCCCGGAAGCTTTTTTCCATGTGACACAGAGTCAACTACTTTTCTCTTTTTGCAAAGTTGGACGTGTCATACACCGCCAAGCGCTCGAGAGGAAGAATCCGTGCGCGACATCCGCCCCTTTTCGAAATATTTTTGCGCTGCACGTCACTCCTGACGATGCTCGGCCAAAATGCAGCGCGCAGCAAAATGTCACCGCCACGCCGCCCAACCGAGTGCAACACTTGCAAACGTGGCAACCTGGGCATCGTCATCGTCTCCATCGACTCAGCCCTTTCGATCTTCAGGACCCTGCTTCACCAAACGAAGCATTCATGCCATCAACTCCAGCACCATTGTTTCACTGGTGGTGCAACTTCCTCACCCACTGGGCGGGATCAGAAGCTCACAGGAAGAAAAAACAAAAGAAGAATCAAAAAGAAATTGTTCCCGGCCAGGGAATCGAACCCTGATCTGAGCAGTTGATGTGGCTGAAAGGAGCCAGTCTGAGAGTGCCCTATACTAACCATTGTACTAACTGGGACGCTTTGGTTGTAGACTTTTCCATTTGTTGCATACATATAGAGTGAATATTATTAGTGTGAAGGACTATCAATGCGGGGTAAGCTCTAAACTGCACGAACCCTCTCCTCCTTCCCATCTTCCCATCCTCACGTCGATCCCTACGAAATGACATCTTCAACCGCCAACTATTCCATCGGCAACGACCGCTTCTCCAGCGAAGCAGCTACCTGGGATAGCAAACCCGAGGTGGTCGAATCCTCCCGTCTCTGTCTCCGCTCTATCCTCTCGCATTCTTCGACCCACTTTGCTAGCCTCTCCACCTCTCGCGTGCTGGAAATTGGGTGTGGGACGGGACTTCTCACTATCCCACTCGCGGAGCATGTCGAATCCGTGCTAGCGCTGGATACGGCGAGTGGGATGATCGATATGCTGCACTCCAAGATCCGCACAGAAGGGTTGGACGGGAAGGTGCAGGCGAAGGTCAAGTTGTTGGAGAGCTCGGACGATGAGGTGCTGGAGGGGAGGAGATTCGATGCGGCAGTGAGTCACTTGGTGTTCCATCACGTGCCGGATATGTCGCAGCTGGTGAAGGTGATGTGGGGTACGTTGAAGCAAGGGGGTAGGATCTGGGTGAGCGATTTCGAGGATGACGGGGTACAGGCGGAGAGGTTTCATCCGAAAGACAAGCATGCCGGTGTCGAGAGACATGGGTTGAAGAGGAACGTGATGGAGGGGATCTTGACACAAGCTGGGTTCGACAAGGTCGAGGTATTCGAGAGCTTCAAGATGGACAAGACGGTGGAGGATGGGAGCGTACAAAGCTTTCCATTTCTGGCGATGACCGGTGTTCGGTCGTAGACACTCGATTGCAAGTGGACCCACCAAAGAGGGTCGATGTGAAGCGAATGACAGCTCTCTGAACAAGAAACGCACATGAGGAGGTCCCGAGCAAGCCAAGATGTGAACGAGACGGTTGACGACGGCAACTCACAGAGCTTCCCGCGCTTGTGTCATACCGGCAATCAAGCGCGAGCAGACACATCCAGGGGGTTCAACACCAGCGACCGACAACAAACGCACTGCGCTTCGCCGTCAGAACAACCAATGGCATCTTGAGTATCAATCACGAAGTGCATCCTCCACCGATCACATCCCCGCTTCCTCGTCCTCGACCCGCGCACACTCCAACATCCACACCTCCTTCAGCACCTCCAACGTCCTCCCCTGATTGGCCTTCACCACATGTACCCCATCCCATCTCTCCCTGTCGTCCCGCAAACCCTCTCTCTGCTGTAGCGCTTCCTGGATCGCTGTCCATCTCGTCAATAGATCGTTCCAAAAAGTCACCTCGTCCTCTGACCCGTCTACACCTCTCGCCGCTGCATCTAGATCCACCGTTCTCGCTAGCAGGTCGTCCCTCACGGCTGCGGCTTGATCGATCATACTTCCGCCGTCGCTCTGCGGGACTCTGACCAATGCTCGCATCAACGCGGTGTACGTTGCTAGGGTCGCTGGTGGGAACGAGGCTTTTTCCCGCGTCTCCTGCTCGCTCCATCCTTGCTCGAGCGACGAGACGGTACGGATACCAACGGCACGTGTCAGCACCTCGGTCGTAGAACCCCACCTCTCCCTCCCCTCTCTAGCGAGGCAGTCCAACGCAATGGTCCAGGTTGAGATGCTCGGTCGAACGCGGAATGCTTCCGTCATATCGCGAATCACGTCCAATACCGCTTCACTTGATCCCCATTTCTCGACTTGTTGGTCGGGAGAAGTGAATTCTAGGCGTGCGAAAGCCCGAACGAATGGGTCGAGAGTGAAACTGCTGGGTCGTTGCGATGGTGGCCATTGGTCGAAGGACAATTCTCCGCCCGCTGTCGTCGGCAGAGAAGACTCTTTCCACTTTGCATACACTTGCTGGAGACGCGCGTAGTCTTGGGCGTCGACGCAGATGCCGACGAGAGCTTTCAGCATCAGATTGATGGCGTGTGTCGAAGGCCAGTGTTTGCCGCGCATGCTCTGCGCCTCGTCCAACTCGTCTCTCTGGTCGACCTGTGGCGATGTTGCTTGGTCCAGCGCAAGAGATACAAGCTCGTTCGAAATGCCTCCCGATGGGATCTTGAAACCTGCTTTGCCGGTATAGAAGTGCGCAGCTTCCTTCCATCTACCTTTCTTGACCAATCCATATAGCCTCGCCGTTTCCCACAGTCCTCTGCCGCCACGGACGGATGAGAGTCGGATGCGGACCGGTCGGAGAAAGCTTTCGGCCGTCAAGGATTCTTGCATCGAACCTGAAAGACTTTCAGGATCGGGCGTGTGATGCATGTCTGTTTCGGTGAGCGAAGAGGTGACGGCGATAGTGCCGAGTTTGTAGACTGTATCTTGCAGTTCCGATAGTACTCGTGCGGATGGAAGGTGGGCAAACACCGAGCTGCGTTCTTCATCGTATTCTGGTAGAACGTCGTCTTCTCCGCTTCGCACTCGCGTCACGGATCGGAGCACAGAGAGTAGGTGCTCTCGTGCCGCGATAACGTCACCTTGCTCGAGACAAGTCTGGATGGCGCTGTCGAGCCCAGAAGCAGGTCTCTGCGCATAATCGCTTTCTTCCGTTCTGAAGGCAGCTTCTCGATTGATGCGTGCGACAACTGCATCGACGTCGGTGGCTCGATGCCGTTCGAGCCTCGCAGGAGACCTCGCCAGTCCTTGCGCCAGCGTTCGAGCCTGCTCGACAAAGTAGCCGTCTGCTTTGACCAGCTCCTCCATGAGCAGATTCTCCGTAAAAGGTTCGACTAGCAAGATCTGTGCCAATGCACTTTGCGCTTGCCCCACCTCGACACACTTTTGCGCCCAATGTATCGCATCCTCCAATCTCCCCGCTAGTGCCAGAGTACGTATCCCTAGGTTGTAAAGCGATCTTAGTTCCAGCGTTGCAGCCAAGATCGCTGGTCTGAGTGCTTCGTCCTTCAACCCTCTCT
Organism: Pseudozyma hubeiensis SY62; assembly: GCF_000403515.1. Classification (NCBI taxonomy): domain Eukaryota; kingdom Fungi; phylum Basidiomycota; class Ustilaginomycetes; order Ustilaginales; family Ustilaginaceae; genus Pseudozyma; species Pseudozyma hubeiensis. The sequence continues at coordinate 147,256 of NW_012133833.1, forward strand.
GGCTCTGGTTCGCCAGGACGAGCCTATGAAAGTATTCCCATGCTAACTCCGGATTTGAAACGTTGCTGTGCGCTATCCTCCCTGTGCCAAAACGCAGAATCTGAGCCAAGGTAGCTTGCAATACACTCCACATTCCCTTCTGAGCAGCGACCATGCTTGCCTGTTGCAACAATCGTAGATCGTCTCCGTGCGAATCGAGTAGTACCATGAAGCATTTTCGGAAATTGTTGGCAATGGATCTCGCTTGAGATGTGTTTTTGGTTGTAGATGCGGTGTTGAGGTGTTTCGTACCGGGTGCGTAGCCAGGACAGAGACGCATCCAAGCAAGCATGTCCTTTTTCCTTCCATGACGAATAGACCATAATGCAGCGGTAGAGTAGACGGGCAGCGGCTCGGTGAGCGGGGATTTGAGGGCAAGGAGCTCGTTGAGAACGGTGGTGGCTGTTTCGAAGTCTTGTTGGTCGATAAGTCGGACGAGCAGCTGTGATGGAGCAGAGAGAGAAGAAGAGGAGGTGCTCGCAGGTGTCGCGGTGAAGAAGTCATCTCGTTCGGAGACTGTCGCTCGATGAACGACGGCAGATGTGGAGGCGTGTTGGGTATATGCGTCGTCCTCTGGCTCAAAGAGAGAGTAGTCGACGCCGCGAGGATCGATCTCGTTGTTGGACCCTGGAAGCGGATATGCTGGGTTGGATGTAGAGTAGGCAAAGGCAAAGAGGGAGCGGCCCGGTCGTTTTCCCTTTGCTTTGGAGAACGAGGCGACATACTTCGTGTGTGATAATGATAGTGGTGATGCTGGAGAGGAGGTCGAGGCCGAGGTCGAACTCGAAGCGGGCCAGGCGTAGCCAGGGTATACCGCCGCGGAGCTCAACACTCGACGCTGTTGAGTCGGCTGCAACCAGGAGCGGCAAGCATCCTGAGCGGGCAAAATACCCTGTGATCGCCTCATAGGAGCTATTGGCAACCTGTTGCGTCGCTCGAATGCCTCATCTGGATGATTGGAGTCGATCCGGTAGGTTGCAAAGCGAGAAGAAGCACAAGAAGAATTGGCCGAACAAAGCTTTCCGACACTTTCAACCAAAGCCGAAACCCGGATCTTTCATTTGGCAAGAGCTGTTATGCCGAAAATCAACTCAAGCTCTGAATATTTCGGCAAAGCCGTTGCTTCCACGTCAACTGAGCTGCACAGCAGCAGTTGTGTGGGGAAGCAAAAGACCAACACTTCTATCTCTCTCTCCCCTCCTCTCTTGCTCTCCATCACCCGTCGACGACGCCCTCCCGCCCACAATGCCGGCCCCACTTCGATGGACATGCAGCCTGGTGCTGCTGGCCATCTACCTCATCGGCACTTCCAACGCAGCTCTCTTTGCCAAAAACTCCAAAGTCACCATTCTCGATTCCTCCAACTTCAAACGCGAGGTGCTCGATATTGAGAAGCCTACCATGGTCGCGTTCACGGCTCCCTGGTGTGGGCACTGTCAAAAGCTCGTTCCCGACTACTCGAAAGTTGCCGCGCAGCTCGACGGCGTGGTTAAGCTGGCTTCTATCGATTGCGACGATGACAAGAACAAACCCACCTGCGGCAAGTACGGCATTCAGGGTTTCCCAACACTCAAGCTCTTCCCTCCAACCAAGAAGCGCCTGCCCAAAGACTATCAGGGTCCTCGATCAGCAAAGGATATCGCTGCGTACATGGTGGATGCTCTCCCGCTCGGAGCCAAGAAGCTCAAGGCTGAAGAGTTGCAAGAGTTTGCCGACGAAGATGCGGAAACACCCAAGGTGATCCTTTTCTCGAAAAAGCCCACCAGCTCTCCATTGTACAAGAGCTTGGCGTTGGATTTCAGGAGGAGCGTGTCGTTCGCATTCCTCAGAGGAGACCAGAGACCCGTGCAGGCTGCCGCGAGGATTCATCTCGGTGTCGATGTCAACGACGACAAGCTGCCGTACCTTATCGTTGTCCCTTCGCGTGCCGACGGAGAAGAGCTCGACAAGAGCAAAGTCAAGGGGTACACCGGTGCATTGAAGTATAACGAGCTCAACGCCTGGATTCAAAAGACAATCCCGGAAGCAAAGTCGGGCAAAGTTAAGAAGGTGCCGACCAAAGCGAATGTCAAGAAGAAACCCGTCAAACTGGATCAGGACATTCGAGACGTTCCGGACGGCGCCAACAGGGAGTGGAGGGTGGAAGAGGATATGACCGAGGCAGAGAAGCAGAAGAAGATGGAGGAACTGGCAGAGATGCTCAACACCGCCATCAAACAGTCGAACGACCTTCGCGATGGAAAGGCTCCTTCTTCTGCCGACAGCGGCAACAGCGAGACGCCTCCCACCGCAGATAGCGACGCCGATTCGTTCGCCCAGACCAGCGACAGCAACTCTCACTCGTCCTCATCGTCATCCTCCTACTCTTCCTCCACCGATTCTGACGGAAAAGTCACCACCGATCGCTCTGCCTCCTACTCCTCCTCCGGCGACACCCCCGACTCCGGCTCCACCTACAAAGTTTCCTCCCACTCCGATTCCGACGACGTCTCTCTCAAAGAAAACCTCCAACGCTGGCTCGACGGCGAACAGGTCGATTGGAACTCCGACTACGCCACCCAGTTCAAAGACGCCCAACGTGCCGCCGAAGACCTCATCGCCAATGACCCCGAAAAAGCCGACCAGATGGCACTGGAGAGCGAAAAGTGGCTAGCCCACTATCTCGTCTCCGACCTCGAAATGATGAAAATCGCCAGGGACAAGGGCAACCAGGACCCCGCCGTCGCAGACGACAAGATCGAACGCATCGAAAGAATGTACAACGAGATCGTCAAGAGGATCGAGGAGAGAGAACTCAAGGTCAAGCAAGCCGCCAAGGACGAAACCCCAGCAACCAGCCACGACGAGCTCTAGTCTTCACATCTGTACATCCTCTCATCCACTTGACACTCCAATACAACTCATTCATCACAGCTCGCGCCCCACACACACCTTCTGTCTGTCTCAAGAAAACGCCGCTGCGCCGTTCCATTGCATCGCCTCAATCAACCTGACCCCTCCCCCTTCTTCCCATTCCTATGCCCGCCCGGATTGTGCTCCACATACGGGCCGTTACCCACAGCACTCGCCTTTCTGTACGAATGGCACGCATGCGCATGCTTGAAAAACGCAGCAAAGTTCCTCCTCCTCTTGGCCGTGCAGATCAACACCCACTCCTTGCACTGATGACACTTGGCCTCCACGGTACCCGCCGCATCCGCGTACACCTTGAGATGCGTCGGCGCGGTGAACCTCAACCCAGACACCGACGAGATCCCATGCTTGTGCACCTGGTCGTACCAATACTGCGAGTTCTTCAGCTGCAACCAGTTGCCACTCTCGCACCGATCGCACCACGCCTCCCTCGCATTCCCCGATCCCCTCACCCACCGAGGCGTATACAGATCACCCGGAAACCGCAGCTTGTCCGTCTGACGTCGTGGACGATCCTCCTCGTTCTCCACCTCGAAGTCCTCCTTCGGCGGGTCCGCCATCCCCGTTCGAAGCTCGCAATGCTGGTCGTAGTACACATCCTCCATCTTGCTACCCGCCGGTGCTCGCAGCACAATGTCCGTGGTGATGTGGAACGGAGTATTGGCGAGAACGTTGGCCTGCTGCACGGCAGATGCGGACGACGACGACCGGTCGCGCTGCTGACGCTTGTCGACGGTGCCCGCAAGACCGCTGGGCGAAGGGTAGCCTGCTTCGATGCCGTAGCGCACGCCAGCAGAGGTGTCGCGCCAGGCCGGGTTGGGCGAAGAGCTCGAGGTGCTCATAGATCCAGCGACGCCAGAGTGCGAGGTCGTCTGGCTCCACGGACTCCACTGTGCACTGGGATACCCAGCACCACTGCGCTGCGTCGAAGAGGCCGCAGGCGACTGCTGTGCTCCATACTGATCCGAGGGCAGCGAGGGTCGCCGAGGATCGCTGTGAGAATAAGGGCGGTATCCGCTCATCATGCCGCTGATCGGAGCAGACGGTCTCGAAAACGACATGTTGGCGGCAAGAGAGTACCTGCGCGTCGCAGAGTCGTGGGCTTCGCCGGCGGCCCCGTGCGCAGATCCAGCCATGGCATCCTCGTCGTACTGTCGCTTGCCCAACGTCGACTGTGGGAACTCGTAGCCGCCAATCTCAAAGCCGCCAGGGTTGGTCCAGGCAGGTCGCGATGCTGTGCGCGTCTCTGGCAGCGGCGGAGGCTGCAAGCGTCGGTTGCCGTAGTGACTCGGCGCATCTTCAGGCGCTGCATGAGACTCGGCAGGCCACCACTGGCTCGAGTGAGGAGCATCAGCAAATGAATCTGAAGATCGACCGTGCTGGTAGCTGGGCCTGCTGCGTGAATAGTGACGATCGCCCGCCGGAGCGACGTCCGAGTTGCCGCGAGATCGAGAGCCATCGGCGGATGTTCCTCCTGCGAGTCCCGAAGGTGCAGGCAGACTGGAATAGGACTGATGCTGTTCAGCAGCCGGATACGAAGCCGACTGTGATTGTTGTTGCTGCTGTTGCTGTTGCTGCCAAACATGGTGCTGCTGGAATGGCTGATCCTCGTAATTGCCGTGGAAGCCCATGGTCATCGCGATGGTGTCACGGGGAACGTCCCAAATTGAGGTAGCAGCCTCGACCTCAGAGGCACGGACAGGTTCCAGATGTTCACCTTTGCCGGAGGACTGTGGCACACGAGGAGAGCGCGACTTGCCATGCGGCGCCCCAGTGAGACTGTTCCAGATACCCTTCATGCCGTCCCCCCAGAGATGCGAGCCATCCTCGAGGTGCCGAGAGTGCTGCAACTGATCAGAGCGATGGTGCGAGTGAGCGTAAGCACCCGTGGTTGATAGGTGATGGTGCGAACTGGCTGTCGCTGATGAGGGTGTTCGACGTGCAGGCGAGCGCGGTGCAGCCATGGTGAGGGGTCGAGGGTATGCGAGAAGCGGTTCGCCTTCGCGAGGGCTCACAGGTTCGTTGGGAGGACTCGAGCGTGAAGACAAGGACTTTGACGACGAGGGGCTCGACAACGAAGCGATCGAAGTACGGTGAGTGTGCGGTGGAGACGAAGATGATGTCGAGGCGTGAGCTTTGCGACCACGATCGAGGTCAGACCCGCGAGTCACCGAGGAGATTGGAGGTAAGGTGGTGGCAGGAGACGAGGTGGATGGCAGGGGTGTCCGGCTTGCAGGAGACGCTTCCCGGTAGTATCGGTCGTGGCGCCACGAACCGCTTTGCATGTCTGAGGTGCAACGATGTGATCACTGCGACAATGAGAAATGAGTCCAATCAGTGAGCGAGATCGAAGCGAATCACAGGTGATTATGCAGTCGATGTGACAAGAGCCATGCGAGGTTGTCGAAGGATGATCGGCACTCGCGAGGGTAACGCGGCGTGCGAAGGTGAGACGAATGGCCTGCTCCGATGATGAACGCGAGGTAGATCTCGAGCGTCCTCGGAGGATGCGAATGTGAAGCGGTCACAGAAAGATGGACGTCACAAAGAAAGGGGAGGGGGAAGGGTAGGGGAGAGAGGGAATGGCAGTCGAGGTCAATCGGCTAGAGAAGCGACTTTAAAGGATACGGACCGAAGGCAAGGAAGGGCCAAGCTGACAGGATCGGCGGAAGTAGCCCGAAGTGAAGCAAGACGGAGTGTCGAACCACACATGGGATTCAACCAAGAGGGCGAAGCAGTGGAACAAGGGCGGAACAAGGGCAGATGAAATCAGGACGGGTTCTCGGATATAGGGATATAGCGAGGCGTGCATCGACGAGCTGAGCTGCAGGACGCTCCACGGAAGAAGTCGCATCAGCCGGACCTGATGCCAAAGAGCAGAGCGACACGAAACCCACCTTGCAACGGCGGAAGACGGCGTCTCATACGAAGAAAGCGAACGACACGCGAGACAGTCGGAGCTGGTAGAACCACGGTCACTGACGGAGGCGGAGAGCGACACATAGGGAGTGCGGGAGGTTTGCGTGTGCCTGAACCAATCGGTACGAGCGATACTTGGACACACGAGAAACAATGCAAGGTGGGAAAAGCGAGCAAGCCACTCACACGGCAGGGATCATGCATGTGCATCGACGTGGGCCACGGACGGCAGGCTTCTTTTTCTGTCTGCATTAGCCCCCTGCATCGAAGCAAGGTGGCAAGCGGGTGAGCTTCGTATGCAGTCCAGATGACAGTCCGACAGGCATGACGAGCGAGGTTCACCGGGGACGACAACACGGATACGCGAGACCGAACCACCCAAGAATCAGGCGGCAATGGGCGAACGATCCAGCAATGAACGACCGAAGCACCCAACGAGCAGATCCAACGGAAGCCCCGACGGCAACCACTTGTGCAGACAGAGGGCCGGTCGGGCTCGACGACAGCGAGCAGGCATCACAGCCGAAGCAGACTCGTCGACGACGAGCGTTCGAGCAAGTAGCGTGGGATCTCCAATGCTTAGCCAGCGGCGCCTGTGGTCTTCGTCGACGGCGGCCAAGCGAGCATGGCGCTCTGTGTTCCGACGAGGGACGCAATTGCGTGGGCGAGACATCGCTTCCGGTGTGCCTGGCGAAATTGGCGAGCATGGTTTGTACCCAGGCAAGGAACTCATGGCAAAGCAGCAGGAATCATGAGCTCTATTCTTGATTCTCTCAGATCAAGTCGACGGCCCTCAGTAATCCCTGCGACAGTCGGCACTTTCTGCGCCTTCCGAATGGTTATTTTCAATTACTGAAGGAAAAAATAAATAAATCATCTGCCTCACGAGTTCTTGACTTTTTTTCTGCTTTCTGTTTGTTTCATTTCATAGCAATCTTTTTATTTATTTATTTGGACAATCACGTAATGCTACTCATCTCTGCTTTCCGCGGGATGTTATCCCCCCCCGCTTTGCAATGACAGCTGATCGTGGGCTATCTTCCAAAAGGAGCCATACATCCCTCGTCCAGAAGATGGCGTCGTTCGCATAAGGCAATGAATTATGCACAAACCCCCTGCAATGGGCTTACTCGGTCTCTGTCTGCTGCTTGCTCTCGAGTCGGATGCTCGGCCACCTTCAATTCGTCCTGCCGACCGCTCAGCCGAGAAAGCCACCGAACACCACTTTTGTGACAGCTTCGGTGCATGATCATGGCTAAACCTTCGACAAGCCAGGCACCGACACAGACGCACACAGTCTACCCCTCCCGGAACAGAGCATAGCAGGCCAGGCCTCCGCTACCCTCGAAGAGTCAAGTGCATTTCTCTCCTCGATACAGTTGTATGTTCACACGCGCAAGGGATCGTCCGCGCACAAGCGAGGCGAACTTGACTGCGCGCGTGTTTCTCGAAGCGGTACACTAATGGGCGCTTACATCGGCCATGGGAAAATCCGCGGTCTGGCCGTCGGATAATCCGAAAAGTGCATCGCAACGCTGCACGCTGCAAGCTGCAAGCGAGTCCCACCCGCAAAGCGGCACACTCAAAATTTTCGGTTGAATCGAGGCGGCGCGGCTTTTCCAGCTACTATTTTTTTTCTTGGCATTATTAAATAATGATGGAAATCTTGCCCATCTTTGCCCTGTTCGGTAGAACTACAAAATGAGCTGACATGTGTCTCACATGCATTGACCTTCTCGCTTCTGCAAACAGTGCAGCAGCATCGAGGGTTCTAGCGTAATCTCATTGAAGCCATCTTTGTCTCGTCGACAAACCGATGCCGAGACGGACGTTGATCAACGCGCCCTGTCAGCTCTGACCTGAGCGTCTCCGGGCGTGAAATATCACGTCTAGCTGGTGTCTGAATTGTGGCCGTATTCGAGCAGGACGTCTGCAACTGCGTCGGCTCGGTTCCGGGAACATGGGCGGAGTTCAGATTCGGCATGATGGCTCGATTGTCTATCATCGATGGGTCGCCGATCCGATTTCAGGCAATCATGCTGCCAGGCTTCTACAGTGTAACGTGTTCAAATGAGGTGTTTGCTGCTGTGACCTTGCGCAAGCAGGAACAATTGCGTTTCGTCCCACATTTCTCCGCGAGCCCCTGATTAAAAAGTAAAAAATAATAATAAGGAAGCTCTTCGCCCAGAGGGACGACGGAAATATGACTTACCGACTAGAACTATTACAACAGCTGCCAGCCGTATCGGAGCGACCCAGATGCTGTACGATCGAATTTTTCGCACCAGCATCGTGGGACAATGACTGCGCCCTTACTTACGCCAACCGACCTAAATTCGCTTGTCGTCCTGAGCTGATCAGATGCAGATCCATTGTGCGGCTGTGGTTGCTGCGACATTATTGTTCACAGATGAAGCATGAGACTCGGCAAGAGGCTTCTACTCGACCGTTACTGTGTCCATCGCCTTTCGGGAGGGACCGTCGGGAGCAGCATGACAGTCGACAAAAGGAGACCTGGGACGGGCTCATTCGTCTCATCGTTGACATGCGCTTGTCTCGCGTGCTGATCACGCCGCGTCTCGGCTATGAGGCAGTTGAAGAGCAGAGCCGATCGATGCATCGGGTTTTGTTCTGCAAAGACACCACGGGCCCAGGAGCTTCATGGGCCTGCCTTGGCGACGTTGAGATGTGATGCTGTTTATGTCTTGCTAAGAAATTAGCTGATTTAGGGATTCTCCATGCGAGATGCAGGATCCGGCACCGACGTCGTGGGAGAATCCGCGCTCCGGAATGCTTTTCCCGGTCTCGGTTGCTTCGCTGAAAAAGCGTCCATCCCTCGCTCTTCCCTTTCCCTTTATTGAGTCTCCAACGTCGAAGTGTTGAGAGTGCATGCGCATGCATCGATCGTGCAGCGTCAGACGTGTCAAGGATGATCCAGTAGTAAATGAGAAGCCTCTGTCTTGAGCGAGCAACAAGATCGGTGGGCTTTGCAGGTGCCGTCCTGTCACTTTTTCCGTTCTGATTTCGATGCATCCTCGTTCGTCGGAGCTCCAGACGCGCCGCACAATCAGATTTCAGCACCACAGCATGAAAAATCTGTGACCGAGCGGCTGGGCGACCTGAAACCCGTCGGAAGCCCCAATCGTTCTCCGACCACCCTTCAGCCCTGTCTCGAAACTTGTTATGTTTACAATGGAAAGCTTACGGGTCCCACGAATTGGCCGGCCAAGGTCTTCATCGAAGGACAGGCGTATCCAGAACGGTCAACTTTGCTACTTTCACGACCATGACAAGATCAGGGCGGTTCTGTTCTTCGATGGCCCCTTTTGATGTGTGTCTCGTGTTGGCCTACAGACGTCCACCATTTTTGTGTTGCAAAGACCCGACGAGCACCAAAGTCAGCACGGTCGGGATCGACCTGTCGCTTTGATCCCGGCGAATTCTTGGTCGAGACCCAAGGAGGTGTAAAAAAAAAAAAGAGAAGAAACACGGAAAAAATGCAAAAGTGAGTGTGCCAAGCAGTAGCTTATCGTTGCTTGCAAGCCACAATGAAATTCCCGCTGCTCTCCCCCGCGTCATGATCATTGTTGTCGGGCATGCGCGCGCTTCCGTTGGAACCTCAAGACAAGCTCGGCATACGGAGATCGCAGCTTGAACCGTGTCGCTTCACGCCCCTCTGGGAACGCTGTAAACCTCGGTTAGCTCGTTCGTGGTCGCTCCCGTTCCTGAAAGTAAAAAAGAAGGCTTGCTCTACAGCGAGATGCAACGAGATGCGTAATCTCGGCTGATGCGAGCGTGGGTCGATGCAACAGTTCGGCAAGCCTCGCGGCCACGTCAGACGGCGGCGATGATCATCCTCGATTGCATCTCTGCGCCGTACACCTCACCGACGTCATGCGTTTCTGGCGTGCGCAACCCATCTTCCTGTCGAAGTTTCAGCAACCACACGGTGTGGACAGTACGCGGACAAGATGGTTTTGGGTTTGCTTTCGCAGGTTGACCGTCTCCACGATCAAGGCTCTCAAAGAACGCTGAGGACCCTTCCACAAGTGTTCGGGCTCCGCCGCTTGCAGGAGTGGACATGCATCCCATCGTAGCGGTGCTCGTCGCTGATGGCTGACCCTCCCCCCTTTTTGCTGCAATTTGGGGATGCGGATCGTTGGCAGCCTTCTAAATCGCGCCTCACCCTTTGCTCGAGTGTGTGTGAAATAAAGCAAATATCCAACTCCGATAAGCCGGTTCGTCTTGTCTTCCAGCTGGACCGCGTGGCAAGAGTGCTGGAGGAGGCAGGGTTGACCTTTTCCTGTTGCACTCGTCGTCTGGCTTCGAAATACGAGCCTTTCGCAGGGTTGCTTCCGTCGGGATCAGCTGCAGGCATGACAATCTTTATTGTCTCCTCTCGTCGGGGGCCGAAATTTGTCTCTCCTGTCAGAGACCGAAGACGTGGACCGCGACAAGTTTTGCGCGGTGCGCTTTCCTACAAGGCATGTACCAGCATGTCCGACTGCGCAACGCTGTTTGTCGTGCTGAGGCTATTGCGCTGAAAATGCATCTTCTGCCTTGCCCTCCGTAAGTCCGAGTCGCCGACTGGTCGTCTTCTTCTTATGGCGTATTGCCATCGCTCCTGCCCGAACGTCATACCAGACTTTGCCCAACCACTTTCGGATTCGCCTGATTGGTTTCTTGCGTGTATTTGCGCAAATTCAATTGGTCGACCGAAATAAAGGCGATCGAAGAGGGCTGTCCGTGAGCTCGTGATTGCGCTTCCCGCCATCCGTCTCGCTTAGATTTTCGCCGGAAACAGCGTATCGTGCTGCCAAGACCACCCAGCTTACGGGAATTGGTCTTGTATTTTGAACCGTTTCGCATGGTTCATGCACTTGATTCCAGGCCGCAAGCGAGTCCGGACAAGAATGGTTCAGAGCAAGGGCGTTGAGAAGGACGCTAACGTCATGACGAGCTGCTCGGATGAAAATAATCCATCGACAAGACGAGCAACCGGCAACCTTACATTTCGGAGTTCCGACCGCGCCTGGGCCCGAAACTTTTCGAGCACACCCGTGTGGCCTTGACTTTGAATCTACTGCAAGTACGCGAATGCCTTATGCTCGTCGATGTCGTCGGAAGCTCGGCGCGGTGACGAAATTCGACTTCGCGGCTAGGGAAGCCTCCATCCTTTCGATCGAATACAAGCAGCACGGCTCCCACGCACGGTAGTTTGTGCCAGGTGAGAGGACGTGCACGACGCACAGGCCGTTGAGCTCCCGTGGAATTGCTTTGGGGCAGCAGTCTCGATTAGGGCGAGTCTGCGCTTTCCGAATCGCGAGCGAAGTTGAGCTAGCAGCCTCAAATTGCAATTAGACCCACGGGCACGCGAGTTCGGCAGCGTTGGAAGGGTCTCGATCATGATCGTGTAAGCGAGGGTGCAGATAGCGAGCAAGGACGAGCGACTTGTGGGAGTTGCTTCGGATCCGAAGCTGCGTCGTGGACCTACCTCGAATGATTCAGGAGACCAGCGGAAGGGAGGCATTAATAATTGCACCCAATGTGTCGTTTTGGACACCGCCGACAACCGCCTCGGTTAAGCGAGAACGATGAAAGCTCGTCTCTGAAGCGAGAGAGTGTCGAACCGAATGCCCTGATTACCGCCGCACCGCCAATAATAAGGCTTCGAAACACAAGGTGGCACTCTGCTGTCGGATAAAGATTCGATTCGACTCTGGAATAGCTAGACGGCCTCTGACGGCAAAACCGTCTGGTCGATGAACATGGCCTCGGATGTTGTCGTGCTTCCGTCTGCCGGTCAAGTTCGTCGCAGGACAGAGATGGCCGGCCGTGCAGTCTTTCAGCACTGCATCGTTGCACCTTTCGGTGGCTTTTTCGCGCTCCTTCCGTCCCGACTTTTTCTTGAAAGAAAGTTCGACGGGCGACCTCGCTTCCACGTCCTTACTCCAAGTGTATCTCGGCTTTGAGGGGTGCGAGTGGTTCAGAGACACCAGCAAACTCAGCAAACTGACTCCGCCAAGACCGCTTACGATGGACGAGAGTGCGAAGAGATGTGCATGATCTGATGAGGCCGCTCCAGCTTGCATGAACTCCAACGGAAACTTGGTAGCGCGGAGGACAAGCTTCTTTCATGCTGTTGCAAGAATTCGTGCCTGATCTCGGAATCTGGCAAATTGCATCTGAATTACTGCAGCCACACCCTCCACGGTGGTCACCGCAAACACCATTCGCTCTCGGCTTGCTAGGGTGTACCAATCATCGGTCCGTACTCATCCTCGGACAGGCTCTGCACTGCTTACCGGATGCGATTGCTCGAACAAGCAAAACGAGCAAAGCCAGAGTTACCGTCGGACGGACCTTCGCTGTTGTGTCTGGCATCCTATTGCCCGAGCCAGTTATATGCGCAGCAACGTTTGGATACGCGAGCGCGTCCTAAGCACGCAACCAAGTCGGCCAGCCACAATTTTTGGTAAGCTCGGTTATGCAGGATCGAGAGCAGCGCTTAGCGGTTTTGCCGAGCTTGCATTGTGTGTTTCGCCGCGGAGCGACTTGACAACGCACGACAGTACAGACGCGCCAGCGGAAGAGTCTGTTCGAACGTTGCAAAACTCGACGCCGCCGATAGCCCTATTTACCCAGACGTTTCTGCGATGCATTTTGGTGTCGATGTTTCGGTTTGCCGCCCTCTACCCATTATGGTCGGCGACAGCAGAGCCCACCGATGTTTCGAAATTGCCGTGCCATGCCGTGCGAACGGTCGCGTCAAGTCGCTCTTTGTCGGACGTGAGGAAGAGACGTGCCATGCTGTGCCTTGCTTTCGAGGCAGGCCGTCCCGTCAGGCAACATTTGCGACGGCGAGGCGCAGGACACGGCTTGTGTGTGCGCCCTGCAAACAAGCCCGCAGGGCAGTCGGGCATACATACGTGTATATGTGCCATTGTGCTAAGAGGGGAGTCGGGTTTTGTCTATGAGAGGATTGCCTATTGTACATAGTGAATGGTTTATGAGGAGAAAGACCGGAATCGCAGCGAGGCTGCTGATGCTGATGATCTTTACGAGTCACTCCGATGGCGAAGCAGGATGAGAGAGTCAGAGTCGGAAGTTATGACCGCCCGCCGTGCATACAAAACGTCACAGAGCGGTGAATACATGACCTAGAACCAAAACGTCTTTCCGAAGGGAACAGCAAGGAGACGCTCTGGGTCGTCCGAGGTCTGCCGAAGTTCCTTGTGTAGTTGCCAGTACGGGTCGTCCCAAGTCTCATCCGACATGGACCACGTTCCCCAATGCATGGCAAAGGCACGTCTGCTGCCGATGTCACGAGTCACCTGCACTGATTCGGTGACGTGCATGTGCTGAATCTGCATATGCCAACGAGGCTCGTACGAACCGATAGGCAAGCAGGCCACATCGAAGGGTCCAAGGGCGCGACCAATGGCGGTGAAGAGTGATGGAGAGTAACCTGTGTCACCGCAGAAGAAGAGCGACCGAGGCTCGGTTACAGCAGAGCTTGGCGAGCACGAACGAGGGGCGGTGGACGCTTGATCGTCTGTATAGACACGGACTGCGTACGAGTTCCAGAGCGTCGTGTTGGTATCAAGAGGTGTTCTGGCACTCCAGTGACTAGCAGGTACAGCAGTGACGTCGAAGCATCTTCGCCGCTCGATCGTTGTGGTATCGCCGCCGCTGCTGCCATTGTCTTTGGACGCGACTCGAATCGAAAGAGGCAGCCTCCTCTGCTGCCACCAGTCGAGCTCGACGATCCGTGTGGCTTCCACGCCGTACTGCTGGAGCAGAGGGGCGAGTCCTACGGGGACGATAAATGTCGCACGCTTGGGTATGAGCGGCAGCACATGGATGTCGAGATGGTCAAAGTGGTTATGTGTGAGCAAGACCACGTCGATGGCAGCATTCGCGACAAGCTCGTGGATGTTGCAAGGCATCGGTCGCATTCGCGTTGGGCTGAAGACACTGACGACGGGCTGTTTGCTGAAGACGGGATCTGTGAGGATGGTGACGCCTTCGAGCTGAATCAGACACGTCGATTGGCCGATCCATGTGAAAGATGATTGCGCAGCCTCACGGACAGCGGGCGGTGTCGGACCATTTGAATCAGTCGCAGCCGTACCAGACGAGGCAAAGAGTTGATCCCACTTGATGCGCTCGACCGGTAGCAGCATGTCGATCTTTTGCCTTCCTTCGTGCGTTTTCTGATCGGCTTTGAATCCACCATCCCACCAGATGCGAGGCTTGTAGAACAGGCTGTAGCAGAGCTTCCAAGCCGCCCATTCCCAAACTCCCTGCTCGCGCCATTCTGGAACCACGTTGGCGTATCGTCCGAGCACTTTGAGCGAAGAGAAACGCCGGTGTATTCTGGAGACCTCCGAATCGGTGGCGCCACCGTACCACGAGGGACCGCGCGTCGGTGTTGCGGGTGGTGACAATGCATCGGCCTCCTCATTGTGCTCAGAAGCATCAGGTAGCCCACGCTGCTTGAGGATCTTCTTCGCCTCGAGCTGGTCTGGACTGCTGCTGCTCGAGGAGCCTTTCGAGTTTGTGTGGGCAAGAACGCCGACACGCTCCGCCACGCGTACACCGGCAGAGATGGCGTGCGGTGGGAGAAGGGGAGCCCGCAAAGGATACTTGCGTTTCCGCGATGCGAGCTCTCGCCGGCGGATCGTCTCCTGCGCGAGATAGTAGAAGCCCCAACCGGCAACGTAGAGCGATGTGATCGAGACGAGCGCCGTCTTGATCTGATGGGGCTTGGTGGGTAGCATGGTTTAACAGAAGGCGGCCTGGAAGCGACTTGAGACTAGGCTAGCCCTGCTCGGTCGCCGACTCGAGGATGGGTCTCCTGCGGAGCACGCGCGGCTACGCCGAGACCTGCCTGACTGTGCTTGTAAGCAGTCCGGCGCAGAGCGCTGCCTCGAGCTGAGTGAATCTCGGGCTCTGTCCGTCGGATCAGGCGACGCGACAGCCCGCAATGCTAACGTGCGTGACGAGGAGGAGAAGTGACGTGGTGGATCATCGACAGGCTTACACGCTTCATCCGTGGATCCTTTTTTTGGCCGTTGACAGCTCGGTGGAGGTGTGCCAGGCGTTTCCTGCGTCGCGCTCTAAAACGTCACAAATTTTCCGGTGACGAAAATCAGGGTACAGAATCTTTACTCTTACTGGCCGGTGAAAGATCGTACCGGATAACCTTCTGTATCACGTCGTCTGTTGCCAGGGTTCAACGGAGGCACTCTCCGGCTTTCATGACGAGGTGCGGTATCGGGCCGATTTCCGATTGATTGCAGCCTCCACTCTGACCTCCTTTGAAACCCCTTTGTGTGTTGTTTGAAAGAGAAGACCGACATCAAAGGGACCCTGAATCTGCGCTTTCTTCCCACGGCCCAAGGTCAAGCATGACCTTCCCTTTCTTCTTTTTGCATCGGCGCAGCCGGTCGGCCACAGACAAGATCGAGCACTGCGCATCCGCATTCGCTCCCGACACAAGTCGAAGCCTCAACACAGGGTGGCCTGCCGACACACTGCGGGAGGCGAGCAGACGTAAAAGACCTTCGGCGTCGTCACATCGTGTGGTTTAGTCGACTCACCATCTTCACATCTTTTCGCACTCGGACTTGCCGGCTCACAATCACTATTCCAGTCTCCTTCCACCTCGCAGCTGAAATTCTTGCGACGAGTCAGAATGCCAGCGATTAAAGCTGCGGCGTGGCCGATGCCACTCGATAACGTGTATACACAGACATCCGACGATCAGGTTGAGACCGAAGAGGCTATCAACGCTCTTTTCTCTCGCTTCCGTCCTTCGAACCTTGACTTTGACAAGTCCACAAGCAGCAAAGGCAAGGGAGCTGGCGCCATCATCAATCCGTGGCTCTCGCCAGCGGAACAAGAGCAGCAACGAGCCCAGGGATCGGCAAACGAAGCGGCATCGCCTAAACCCACGCTGTTGCTCGAGCGGCAGGCGCACATCACTTTCCTCACAAAGCTGCTCGAACCCCTTCCGGGTGCGTTCACTGCCTTTGACACGAACCGATCTTGGTTGCTCTACTGGATCCTACACTCTTACGATTTGCTGTCGGTGTCGCTCGATCCGAAAGGACGCGCCAGAGCCATCGTCACTTTGCTCTCCTTCCAGAACAGCGGCACCGGTGGGTTTGGAGGTGGACCGGATCAGATCGCTCACCTCATGGCCACTTATGCAGCCGTATCTGCCCTCGCCATCATCGGCGGTCCAGGTCCTGCGCCCACCACCGAGGATATCGTCGATGGCAAATCGGTCGAAGTCGGTCGAGGTGGATGGGATGCCATTGACCGAGGAAAGATGTACGATTGGATATCGAGCCTCAAACAGCCAGACGGAAGCTTTTTGGTGCACACCAACGGCGAAGTGGATGTACGAGCGTCGTATTGCGTCATTTGTATCGCAACTCTGCTCGGCATATCAACTCCCACATTGTTCGGAGGCATGGCTTCCTTCGTCGCCAGTTGCCAGACATACGAAGGTGGAATCGCTGCAGCAAGCCAGCCCACGTACCAGCACTCGGCAGATCAAGGTATCTCGCTCGTGTCGCAGCTCACGCCTCGACCCGCGCTCGGCGAAGCGCATGGTGGGTACACCTATTGTGCCGCAGCGAGCCACCTCGCTCTATCGCTACTTGGCTCTTCACTTGCAGGCTCAACCGCTCCGACATCTTCATCTGCGGCACCTGCAGCGACATCTTTCGTGCTCGAATCATCAGCGCACCTGAACCGCGATTCTCTCATCCGCTGGGCGACCGCTCAGCAAGGGACTCCGTTCGAAGGCTGCGGCTTCCGCGGTCGTACCAACAAGCTTGTCGATGGCTGCTACGGCTGGTTCTCTGGCGGTGGCCTCTTCACCGTCATCTCGGCAATGGTCGAATCGGATCTCATCGAGCAAGCGCACGAATCGTCACCGACTCCAAGCAACCTTGCCGGCGCTCAAGACTGGAACGGAATGCTCACAGTACCTCCTACACCGGTCGTTCACGCTCCTTCCGTTGCCGACAGCAGCCAGAGCAGCGGTGGATCGTGGAAGACCGAGTCGAGCCTCGACTCGATTGCCACCGGCCAGAAACCAGACGAAGGCAACGCTGCCGCCGCCGTCGACGTAGATGATCTCTCCCCACTCACACTGTTCGACCGTGTCGGCCTGCAAGAGTACATCCTCGTCGCTGCCCAGCGCACCGGCTCCAAAGGTGGAGGACTGCGCGACAAACCAGGCAAAAGCCCCGATGCTTACCACACGTGTTACAATCTTTCTGGACTCAGTCTAGCGCAGCATTCGGTGCGGCTGAGCATCGAGACATCGAAATTCCTGTACCAGCATTTCCGATCGGACGGGCAGCAGCAAGATGACGAGTGGAGTAGAAAAGTGTATGCGACCATGCTGGCATGGACGCTGTCGGCAAGGGACGAGATCGTGGTGGAGGCTGCAGCGGGGACGGAAGGGGCGCAGAGCAATAGGCTGAATCCGACCCATCCGATCTTCAACATTACTTTTCCAAGGGCAAAGGCCTTCATGGACTGGTCGTACGGTCAGTCGTAGAGCTCGGAAGATCGTGACAGGGGGCTGCAATGCTATAGAATTCCGCAAAGTGACACGATTGCTACTGTTTGACAAAGTTGGGACTAGCTCGACCCCGTTCAGCCTTTCCTCTTCTTTCCATTCTTTTACACCTCGACAACCTCGGTCCCTCGCTTCGAGTGCACAGCGATCACCTTGGCTCCGTACTCGAACGGGTTTCCGTCGTACACCACAAACTCCTCCTCTCCCTCCTCCGTGTCACCCTTCTCGATGCCCAGCACGTCGTCCAACGCGGTGCTTACCAACTCGAGCACCTCCTTCTTGCCCAACAGCCCGTTCGTCTCGAGTGCAGCTCTAGTCGAGTCCCAGAGGAGGTTGCTTGCCATCCACGCTTCTTCGATCTTCAAGCCGACCTTGACGCCCGCTTTGATGAGACTCGATAGGGTCGTTTCGCGTGTCAGGGGGGGACCGGATAGACCGCGCAGTTCGTCGAATGTTCTAGGCCAGGTTTGGGGGATCAACAGGACGGGCACGTTTCGCTTTGCGATCTCTTCCGCTACTAGGTGGGCTTCAGCAGCGCCGGAGATGACGATTTTGACGTTCGGGAAGGAATCGCTCAACCTCAGAAGTTGAGAGATATGATCCGCACGCAACGCCGTCACCACCAGAGGAAGTTCCCCCCCTGCAACTCGACTCCAAACGTCGTTCTCCTCGTTGTCACCGGAAAGCAATTTCCGCAACAATCCGATCTGTTCGCTGATACTGAAGCCTTCACGGTTGTGAACCAGGGTCACGTGAACCGCAACTTCCTCCACCTCCACCGCGCCTGGCGAGAGGACAGTCTGCGCACCCGTGTCGAACTTGACCGAGATGCCGGAGAAGAACGTGTCGCTCTGAGGGAAGACGATGGCTTTGGTGACGCCGGATGCGCGAGCTCGGAGGAGGTCGTGTCCGTTGAACTGCAGGCCGTCGACGGCTCGTGCGGTGGACCAGGTGCGAAGGTATTCGGGGGTCTGGAGGATCGGGTTGGATGAGGTGGTGGGGTCGAGGGTGTAGCCGTCGGATGTGTCTGCTTCGAAGACGATGTCCGTCAGACCGAGGTTGGAGCCGAAAGACGTGAGACCGGGAAGAACTACACCGCCGTGCGCATCGATGGTTTGGATGGAGGAAGAGGGACAGACGGTGGACGAGCAGGCTTCGCCACTGCACAGCACTTTACCGTCAGCCACGACGATCGTGCCAGAGGAGGAGGAGAATGTCTCGGTGGAGATACGCTGTTCGTCGCGAGAGCGGAAGAACCGTTGGCCGACGTTGACGAACGCGGTGCAGTTGGGTGTGGGGGGTTTAGCGGAGGGGAAAGCGAGCGAGTCAAACGTGATGATCGAGTCGTAGGTGCTCTTGACTTTTTCGATATCCGAGCTAAAGTTTCCACCTTTGGGAGCAGCAAGTGCTGGCGGGTGCGTCTCGTGCTTCTCGCTATTGAGCTCTTCTTCGCTCTTGGGCAGATCAGGGCTAGGAACAGGAGCGTGCGGTCCGAGCTGCGGCACACCATCAATCACCACCTCGACCGGCGTCGCACCCATCCTCAACGGATGCGTATTCCACACCACCACATCCGCATCCCACCCCTGCCTGATGTACCCCAGCCTATGATCCAACCCCAACCTCTCCGCCGGTGCCGAAATGACGCTCCTCAACGCATCCGTTTCTGCCAACCCAAAGTGGTGTGCCTGAGCCGCCTGGTTCAAGATACGTCTCGAGTCGGTCACCGGATGATCGGATTTATACACGGGCGTGATGTTGTGAGACGCCAGGATGGCGCCTGCGAACGGTGTGCCGAAGTACGCTTCGAGCTTGTAGTTCGCATTGGTGCTGAAGATGGCGATGGCAGGGGTGACGTTTCCGTAAGTCTGTTTGAGCAGGTCCGGAACGAGGTAGGATTCGTGTGCGTGGTGGAACGCGGCGACGGAGAACTCGAATTCGTTCGAGTGACGTACGAACGCCTCGAAGTCGACTTGGGTGTAGCAGTGGGTGTTGAGCTTGACCTTGCCGCGGAGAAGGGCGACGAGCGCTTCGAGCTCGAGGTCGTCCGGGAACTCGGCCTCTGCTAGGGTCGAAGGAGAAGCATGGGACCCGTGAAGCGAGGCGAAGGATTTGGCAGAATCACAGAAGGCATCCTGCTTGTTCTTGAGGGCCTTGGCAGCGCTGAATGTCCTCCTAAAGTCCCACGCTTCGTCCATTCGAGTGATCTTGTAGACTCGACGTGCGTTTTCACCGCAGGCCATCTTCATGTAGCGCCAGCTCGAGCTGCTGTCGTTTCGGTGCAAGCCAGTTTCTACATCGTGTTGCAGAAGAGAGTGTTGAGACGAGCTGCCTTTGCCCTGACCCAAGCGGGCGAGAGACGTAGGCGGCTCGATCAGGCGATCCTGCGGGAGATGCGAAGACGGCTGTCGAAACTTGATTGGGAAAGCCTGTCCACCCATCGAGTTGGCCGAACCAGGGAGGACAAGACCGGCGGTGATGCCTCCAGCGAGCGACTTGCGGAAGGAGGCATCGTGCTGATTCATGGCGTCGACGGTGCGAAGGTAAGGGTTGATGTTCTTGCCGATGCTGTTCACATCTTGGTCACCGGCAAGAGCCGTGACGGGGCCGACAGAGAGATGCACATGCATGTCTACGAGACCGGGCGTGACCCATCGTCCGGCAGCATCGATGACCTTGATCTTGTCGACCTTGGTGCCGTGCCCGAGAAACTCGTTCTCCCGGGTGTGAGCAATGCGCTTGATGATGCCGTTAGAGAGCAAGACGTCGCGTTCGGCAAGCACCTCATGACCGTGCTGATTTCCAGTCCAGAGCGTAGCGTTGCGAATCACCACATCTTGGACGTTGGGCTCGGCTCGTTCCGAGCGTTTCCTCCTGTGGAAGTCCGCAGGAGGGCCCGCAGGCGCAAAAATCGCCTCGCATTTTGCCAGGGATGCAGAAAAGACCGACTGAACATGAGGATGAGGCGAAGGCTGATAGACGTGATGCTGAGTGCCGCTGTAGGTGGCAAAGATGCCGAGGTAATATACGAGCGTGACAAAGCCCAGCAGGGAAAGGAAAGACGATCGCAATGAAAGCGACAGGCGTGGCCTGCGGTTGGACGCCGACGGAGAGTAGCTGGGCAGCATCTCTGCCGCCAACGGCTTGTCGTTGTCGATCATCATCGTCGGTACGAGGTATGGGAACAATGTCGGCAGCGTTCCGATGATGAGGAAGGGAAGGCAGGTGTGTATCGGATCTTCCCTTGCAAAAGTGGGATGAAGACACGAGTGTCCGGCAATGCACTTGGCTCGAAATGACAGGTGCATTGGCCATCTGCACCAAACGGAGCGGACGTGATTCTTCCGACGCTCGAGTCGCGTGAGAAGCGCATGCGTCAGCTGCAATTTGTTCCGATAATCCTCAACCCGGCAACTTCGAAGCAAATCGGCGACCTGTACGGCGAAATCTCACGCAATCTAGAAACAATTGAGCTATTGGTACCACTCGCTACCCACCATCACTCTGCATCGAGGTCCTCAAGAACCAGTATGTTTGCACTTGGCAAAGCACTCGGTCAATACAATACAATGGATCAGGTCCTTCCGGAATGAGCGGATCAGGTGTGCTTCTCGCTGACGCTGGCGTTGGCGACTTCTTGCTCTACAGCAGCGATCTCTTCGGCTCGACCAGGCACAGTGACCTCCTGGAGCGCGTCGGTGTGCTCCTTGACACGCAGAGCAATCACAGGAATTACAAAGATCAATCCAGCAGCACAGAGACCCCAGGTGACCGCCAAGTTGGTCATGAACGGGTGCTTGTCGTTGTCCATACAGAGTGAGAGGGATAGGGAAAGAGGCGTTTCAGCGACCTGGTCTTACAGCCTCGCTTAACGGCCAAGGCACAAACGCTCAGAGTTGATTGGTCGTACAACAACCGTACCCTCAGTATTCTCGAATTCCAGCACAGCACTCGACCTATCAACCCGCGAAAACCGTTCCATTATTGCCCTTGTTTGCTCAAGCACTGTCTTTGACAGCTTTGTTTGCGTTTCATAGCATTAGTCTTTGCTATCGACGTTCGCGGGTTGTGACATTAGTCGATCAACGAGGCGACCGCGATGCCTCGTTTGCTGGACAAGGCGAATAGGACTTTGAAATCATCGGATTCGACTCCGCTCTTGGATCGGCGGCATCGGACGAGGCTCCGAGCTGTGCGTGGTCTCTGCAGTTCTTCTCTCATGGTGTAAGGCATCCCTGCAAAGACAAGCACGCGAGCAGCAGTTTGCTATCTCGGCGAAAGCGCCGAATGTACCTTGGTCCTTGCCCGCTCCTTCCTTCAAACCGCGCGGCGTGAACCCTCTTTGCGTCCCGTCAGCGGCTCCACCTCCTCTTCCTCCTTGCGGAGCCCCTTTTCATGGTCTGGCTAGGCCAATCGTATGGCTGCTCAGAGGTGTAGAGCAGTCCTTCTGACCTCGTGGTTGGCACCGATAAGCCCGTAAGTGATACGGTCACATGACGCTGCATTGAATCGTATCATTTCTGCCAGGCAGTCCAGCCTTGGCTGCCTCGCGTCTTCGTGTAACGCAGCAGTCCCAGAAGACGATAATGGCCGTCAACCTCATCCTCAGATCATCAATTCGCTGCCGTGGCTGCAGGCGTTGTTGAGGTCGACAAAGGCGACATAATTGCAATCGCAATCCAACTCGGCATTCGCGGGGGTTTAGCTCAGTTGGTAGAGCGTTCGCTTAGCATCTCGAGGTGTCTAACTTGCGAAAGGTCGCGTGTTCGACTCATGCAGTCTCCATGCTCTCTTTTTTCGGATTCTTTTTATTGGCATCGTTTCGGGATCACATTTTTTGGACGGTTTCTTGTCGAAATATACAGCATCTCTTCTGACCGGGACACCTGTCTTCACTACTACATACCATTACTGAAAGAGCACAGACTCACTCGTTGACAACGACCTTTGTCGTCAGACACTCAAACGTCAGAACGATCTACTGGTACCGACAAACAGCTGCAGGAACTCACAGAAGCTTTCCCGCAGCGACCCATACGCTTTGGAAAGCTGAGTCGCGTGAGTGGAGGGGCCAAGAGTACGGGACTCGGAGAAAGGCTGAGCCGATTTGTGTTTTTGTGTTGATGTCCGAGCTTTCCTCAACTCGCTTCCCCTCCTCGTCCCGCAGTTCCGCTTTGTAGAGGCAGACACTCGTTCTCAACAGCGATGGCATCCACAAGCGAGGAGGAGCGGCTCAAGGCTGAGATCGCCAAACTCTCAGGCGCCATCCACACGCACAAGCAGCACCAACAACAACCATACCACTCGTATGCGGCCGGGTATGCCTCGCGCGGCCGCGGACACTATGCTGGCGGCGGTAGTTCGTACCGTGGCGCATACGTTGGAGGAAGAGGCGGATACCAGCCATCAGCGAGTTTTGGAAGGGGGAGAGGTCGGGGTGCGCCTGCAGCAGCACCGCAGCGAAATCGCACGTTGATCCTGAACGGCTCCAACAAAGCAGCTGCCACAGCTCTGGCGGACGGTTCGGTTGGCAACTCGACTACGTCGCAAGGAGCGCCCTCATCAAGCTCGATGAGTGCAGCGGCTTCTTCTGGTAGCAATCCTGCGTCTGGATCAAGTACGACCGATGGCTGGGTCAAGCGCAAATCGACACACAACATGAGCCTGGTCAGCACCTCGACGTTTCAGCGTACAGAGCCCGCTCGTCTAGCAGCCATGGAAGCAACGCGCAAAGCCAAGGAAGAAGCCAAAGCTGCAGCTACCTCAACAGCCGCCGCCGGCAAGAAGGCTATCAGGAGCAAACCAACCAAACCATCTGCATCGGTCCGACGAGGTGACAACATGGGTGAAGTGGTCATCGACGGTGTCGTCTTTGAATTCGATCCATCAGGCACCAAGCTCGTCAAGAAGCCCATTCAACCTTCCTCCTCCGACGTCTCTAATATCCCAGCGCCTTCATCTTCTACCAGCACCGACACATCCACAGCCGTACCGCTGAAGACCAGCATCAATGGTCAAGACTACATCCGCACCAAACGCGGCAACCTCATCTCCGCCGACCTACTCGCCAAGCGCAAATCCCAACGGGAAGCGCAAGCCAAGATGGGTCGGCTCGACAAGATGGTCGGGCAAATTTCGACGATGCAAGCCACACGCAATTCGTCGCGCAAGGCAGGGCTCGTGGGGTCGAGAACGCTCGATGTGAAAAAGGCACGTACTTTGTGTACGTTTTTCAACAAGACCGGACAGTGCAAGCGTGGGCTGTCGTGTCCGTACCTGCACGATTCGAGCAAGATCGCCCTGTGTCCGAAGGTGCTGAGACCAACAGGGTGTACACTGCCCAAGGGGACGTGTCCGCTGTCGCACACGGTGAGGGCGGAGAGGGTGCCGCATTGCGTGCACTACCTGCGGTCCGGCAAGTGTCGCAATGGCGAAGAGTGTCTATATACACATGCGGATCTTGAGGATGGAACCAAGACAGAGATCTGTCGCGACTTTAGCGATTACGGCTGGTGCGAGAGGGGGAAGCTTTGCGAGGAGAGACATACGTACGAGTGTCCGGATTTCGTGGAGAAGGGCAAGTGCGAGAGGAAAGGCTGCAAGCTGGTGCACGTTATCCGAGCGGACCAGTCTCAGGAGAGGAGGGAGGATGGAGATGAGGGAGGGATGCAGGAGGGGGATCTGTTCGTGCGCGACGATGCCGCTGCGGAGGAAGCGTCCGACGCGGAGGCTGAGGCAATGCAGAGCGGGACGAAGCGAAAGCGACCGCTGATGCAGACCGAGCTGGATGATGACCAAATTGTGCTACCGGACGACGAGGACGATGGGGTGGAGGAGGATGAGCAGGTCAACTTTGCCAACGTGGGCGAGAGTCGCAGCGCAAAGCGTCGGAAGGCAAAGGCGTTCACCCAGCAGAAGGATTTCATCTCTTTCGATGACGATCAAGACGGCGAGGACCAGGATGAGGAGGACGAGAGCGAGAACAGCGAGGAAGAGGAAGAGGACGAGGACGAGGACGAGATGGAAGAGGCAGGAAGCGTACACAGTGAGGATTTCGAATTGAGCGACGATGATGACGAGGATGAGGACGACGACGAGGATGATCGTGTCGCAGAAAGCAAGACATCCACCGACGAACCGATCGCTGCTCAAGCTGACGATGACAATGACGACGATTTGGTCGACAGAGATCTTTGATCTTCCAGTCTGTTTTATGTATTTTACCCTCACACACGATGAGAGAAGGAGTGTGGTCCGGCGTCCGACAGCGTGACCCGTGTGCCGTGTGCAGCTTCGAATGTGAGCGACAAACTTTGAAGTGTCCGTCGCGCAGTCGAGGAGCAGCGATCGAGATGGTGACCGGATTTCTGGCTCTCGAGAGCACAGTAGGCGACGTCATGAAGAACAAGCACCCCAAGGAAGGCTCCACTTGAGCGACAAGAAGCCGTCTCGGCGCGATACGTTCCCAGGCGACGGACACCTCAGCAGCACTCACGAGAGGCACGACGTCCTGTGACTAAAAGAATGTGATTGCTTGACGGCCTGATCCTAAGCACATATATATGTATATATCACTAGCACCGTATGCTCCGCTCGAGGTGCTCCCGTCAGCAACTTACCCCGACTCGGTTGTCGACGAATCCTTCCTGCCCTTCTTACCGAACCTTCGCTCCCTGCCCTTCTTCCCCTCCCTCTCCGCCGGCAACCCAGCCAGCAGCGCCTGCCTCTTGACCGCCTCCTCGTACCCACCCACTTTATCGCCCAACGTCCACAGCAGGTCCTGCACTTTGGTCAGGTTGAGGTTGGTGTCGTCGATGATCGAGAGGTTGCACAGGTAGGTGAGGAGGGCGTTGGGGATGGTGGAGAGGGAGTTGAGGTGGTTCCAGAGGGTGTAGAGGTGCGGGTGGTGGGTTGGGTCGATGGGGTTTTCGCCGAGCTCTTTGGAGGGGATGAGGGGGATGTACGGTAGAGAGGTGGTGGTGAGGGAAAGGGTGAGATGCGGGGAACCGGTGGTGGTCGAATCGGATGGGTCGACGGAAGGTGGAGTATCGCCATCCATCGACTTTGCCGCCTTTCTCTCCTGCGCCACGCCGATCACGACGTCCCTCATCCCCGTCCCCTCCAACTCAGGGATGAACCACCCTCCACTCAACGTCAGCGGCGCCAGCAACGGGTTCAGATAGGCATCCCCCACGCCCGCAATCCACGGATACGGTGCCCTCCGATCCCAATACAACAGCTTCTCCGTCGGCCGCAACGCGCTCTCCCAATCCTGCGCCTCGGCCCACAGCCTATCCAACCCTTGCCGATCCAGCTCCCGCATCTGTCCAAACGCCGGGTGGGTGTTGACATCGATCCGTCCACCTCTCACCACCGAAGCGTGGATCGATTCGTTGGTCCTCCCCGTCAACGCCATGTTTTCCCAAACGCTGCGTCGCATCGTATCCTCGTCAAACTTGCGCTGGTTGACGGTGCGGAACTTTTGATAGTTAATCGTGGGGCGCGACTTGTGCGCCAGCTGCATGGCCCATTCTCGACGTCGATCGAGGATGGTTGCTAGCAGACCGATGTCGATGTTGAGCAGAGGTCGGAGGGTTGTGCTTCCGTCCGGCAGGGTTTGCGGATCGACGAGCTGGGAGACCATCCAGATGAGCGTCAGATCGCTCAGACCGTGATACTGGTACCCACCTCCGACGTCAGAATGTGCTCCTTGGAACCAACACTGTTTGAGCAGCTGTTTGGACCGCATGTGTTTCCCCCGGACGCCGAATTGCTCCGACGAGGCTTTGGGTGTATCGTTGACGCTGGGTTGATACCACATTGTCGGTAGGAAATCTTTTCGATCCTCCTCCAGGCTGAGAGCGTGGAAGCCGAATTGGATGTTGCTTCCGAGACCGGGATCGTAGAAGTCGAAGAAGTCGATCATGGCATTATCCTGGAACATCCCCGGGAACCCAAGGGCGGAGACGGTATCCCAAACACCCACCACTTTGATCTGCGGCGGAACGATCTGTATGTGCTTGCGTCTCTCTTCCAACTCCTTCCTCCTCGCCTCCATGAACTGTGTCCTCGCCTGTTCCGACAGGTGATCGTTCTTCGACAAATTCCACTGATACGTGCTCGTCGCAAACCCTTCACTCTCGATGCTCGGATACCTCTTGGTCGCCGCGAACAGCACCTCCGCCGCCGCACTCTCGCTCGCCACATCATCCGGATCCCTCTTCTGGTACGCCGACCAGATATCCGCAAAGTGTGTCATCTCAACTTTACTCAACACTCCACACCAATTGATGAAGCCCGTGATGCATCTGGCCGTGTAGGCGCCTCGGCTGAAGCCGAAGAAGAAGAGCTCGTCACCGGGCTGGTAGTTGTCGACGATGAAGCTGTAGGCTTCTTGGATTTTGGAGCCGAGGGAGAGGCCGGTTCCTTGATCGAAGAGGTTTTGGATTTTGCCGGTGCCCGTGCCGATGCCGGATTGGTAGAAGACGATCTGAGGCATGACGCCGGGTGAAGCGGAGTCGAGGGTGGGTGAGGAGGTGGTGGGAGAGGTGGGGGCGACGCCGGACGAGCTGGCGATGCACTTGGCGAGCAGCGCTACGTTTGTGAAGAACTCCCCGGATTCAGCTGCGGGTGATGGCGTCGCTGTTGAAGCCGACGACTTGGATTTGTTCTTGCGACGCTGGCGTGCTGCGGAGGACGCAACGTCTCCTCGATCGACGGGTGGAACGCACGTGCGGTCATCGTGGTCGGAGGCGGCTAGCGAAGAGCGTCGTCCAGAGAAAGGACCTCTCCGTTGCGTGGCTGTGTTCAGGGATGCTTTGACCCAGTTGCGTGCTTGACCGGTGCCGTCGCATAGCACGATGATGCGGATAGGCTGGCGCGGGATTCGTGCTTGTACTGGTGGTGGTGGAAGCGAGGTGAAGGGTGGCTGGTTGGTGGTCAGAGGCGGAGGTGACGGATTGTCCGTCGGTGGCGCGACCATGACTGTCAAGTCGGGTTAGAAGCAGTTACGAGTGTAGACTCTGATGAGGATGAGTCGGAGCGCTCGGGTGGTGGTTGTATAGACGAAGGCAGTCCTCTCCGAGCAAGACGTGGTGGAGTGAAGGAAGTCTGGGAGTGAGCAGAGATGAGGACAGTCAGGACTCTTGTGGTAAGCTACAAGGTCGACGACGATGCGGGAGCGGGAAGCTCGCTGGGCCTTGCGCACACAGACTGCACGCAGGCAGGGAGAGCAACGACCACATGGTGAGTGCTGGAAGAATATCCAGGTCAACGTGCTGTGCGGCGACGATCGTTGCCCCCAACAAGGACCCTGGGGAAGCTCGCTTCCTCGCTAGACTCGGCTCAGAGCTTGTTGCATCGCTACAGCAGGCGGATAAAAAACAGGCTTGAAGCGGCAAGTTGCTATGGTACAGCAACCTGCAATCACTCTAGCTTCCCGCGTCTTTTTTGGCGCCTCCCGTGTGGACCTTCCATGCAGCTCCGCCACTTGCGCTTCCACTGCCTCTTGAGCTGGCTGGTTTCTTTGTCTTCGCCCCCTTCATGTAGAGATCGACCCTTGAAAGGCGAGCATGCCGACACGGACATTTGCAATGATTGACGTGGTGGGCATCGGATGAGGGCAAACCAAATAGGCAAGACACGCGTTAAACGCATGCATGACATGCATGCAAGTGCAGATTTTGACACTCCGGCCCTCGAGAACAACTTCTAACTCTGGCTTTAGGCCCCTGTCTCTTCCTCTCTCACTGAACGAAGCAGCATGAACCGGCAAGAAAGCCGTGCCTTATTTACCTTTCACCGCGAACCCCCCAACTCGCCGTACTCGAGACACTCACGTCCATGACCTCAAACCTGATCCCGAGCGCCAGTCGTCATGTTCACGTACAAGAGACTTGAATTTCGTTTGCTGCCGAATCAAATGGCGCAGGCATTGTATCTGCTACTTGGCGTCAGCTTCGAGCCCGCCTTGGCCGGGAACCGATGGCTCGGCGGTGGCTCCTTCAACGATGAGTTCGTCCATTGTCATTTCGACTTCATCAGCATGTGCCGAGATGGTCTGACCATCAGCCTTAACCGCATTGGTGCCGTTGTGATCAGCAGCTGAAGCTTTGGACTCGTTTGGCTTTGGCTCGGTCATCGGATCTGATGCTGCGATCTCGGCAACCTTAATCTCGTTGCCATTGTTTCCGGTAGGGACGGGGCGATTGTTGTCATCAGCTTGCTGAGCGTGATCAGCGCGTTCAGGGGCGGCTTGAGCGGGAGCCTCGATGCTTGCCTCGATGACGGTTTTCGGCTCTGAGAGAGTATCCAGCGTGACAGCAACACGTGCTTCCACCTGTCGTGCGTGTGCATCAGATGCATCCTGGGCCGGGGCAGCATCGTCGGCACCGGTACCGTGAGGCATCGCTTTCGAGGATCCGGGCTCGGTCTGGATATCTCCCAACGTGTCCAGATGAGATTTTGCCGCTGCATCGGGCTTCTTCATCGTATGGACAGCGCTCGATGTTTGCTGGCAGCAGCTGAAGCTTTCACTGGTCTCAATCTGCGCTTTGTCCCTCCCATCCGCACCAGGTACCGTCGCGACGTTGTTAGGCACGTTGTTAGGCGGCGACGCTGCTTCTGCAGGTACTGCTGCTGTCACTAGGGGCTGATCCTTGTCAGCTTCCTCGCCGTGTCCGGTCGACACCGCCGCCTGCTCAGGTTCCGGATCAACGCCTGGAGCTTCTAGAGGCTGTTCCTGAAGGGCAATCTGTTCTTCGGCGGCGAGAGCTTCTTGAGCCCTGACGGCAGGTTGCTGCTCGCCATCAGTGCGTTGAGGCGTCTCTTGCGATCCGTGCTCCTCTTCGATTGACTCGCCTTCCGCATCAGGATCCTCTTGACTGGTATCGATATTGTTCTCCCTAGACTCATCTGCCTCGTGATCGTTGTTCTTCGAATCTCTCGTTTCCTCGGTAATGGCGCCGCGATGGTCAGCTCCAAAGGTCTCCTCCTGCGTCTGCGTCTCTTTACCCACACACGGCACCACCTTGCCTTGGCTTGTGTCGACGACTGGCTTCACAAGCTTTCCTTGATGTTCGTAAGCGATGCCTGCATCTGGGACTGTCTCACTGGTCTTCTTGGAGATCTCCTCGGATACAATTGACAGGCTTTTGGAAACCCTGTCCGTGCTTGGGTTTGAAGCTGCGCGGACTGGCAGCATCAACTCATATTGAGACTCTGACTCGCCTGTCTCTTGCTGACTCTCCTTGCTTTGAGCTTCTTCAGCCGGCAACGAAGCCGCACTCACAGGTGCGGGAGTAGGCTGCTGTTTCGAGCCGTCGTCGTCGTCGTTCCCGATGCTACGCGCCTTCTTTTCAGCCCGATCGCCTGCATGAAGAACCGCCGATTCTTCCAAGGGCCTTTTGATCGCGCAGGAAGGTACGCCCTCGCCTTCGATGAAGCTCTCAGCCTCATTGGCGGCTACAGCAGTGGAGCTTGCGTCTTCGAAAGGTGAGTCGTCGGCGAGATGAGACCGGTCGCTGGCTGCGTTTCCATCGGCACTGTACGCAGCGACCCACAGCTTTGCATCAGCAGGCGATACGAGCGTCTTTGAATTGTACAAGCTGGCGTGAGCGCCGAGCAGATGGTCCTTCTTGACGCCGAGACGCGAATACAGGCTGGACTTGCAGAACGACGCCATCCTACCAGATGCTCCTGCGACCACCCTCAACACCTCGCGAGCTGCATTGGAGTCCCAGACCGGACGAAAGAAAATGTCGATGCCGAGCAGTACTTGTGGCTGCCTGGAAGAGGTAGGCGATCTGTTGGAAGTCCGGCGACCTTGAGAGGTTTTGGGTCGTTTGTTTGAGTCCGTGGCGCCCTCATCGGATGGTAGCACGCGAGCGCGAAGGGCGATGATGGAGCTGTATTTGAGGTCGCCCGAGGCGAGGCTCTTGGCGAGCTGGGTGAACACACGATCGACCTCGGATGGTCTGATGAGCATGGTCCACTTGCCTTGGCCCCACAGCGGATGATCCGCCGTCATGAGCATGATCTCGTCGTGGAAAGCGTCCTGCACCTCGGTCCTGCACTGCTTCTTGCTCTTGATCTTGCCAGCATGGACGGGGATGTTGTTGTCGTTTTGGATCTCGGTGACCTGTGCTGTCGCAGTACGGACGAGCTCGTCTGCTTTTGTGAAGATGGAGTCATTGGTGGGAGCCAATTCGGCTAGCTGATCCAGAGAGGGCACTTTGAGCACCCAGATGGGCCGAGGATTGGTGCCGTTGTTTAGGGCCACAGGCGCACCGAGTCGACTCGGCGGATGACTTGCAAGCCACTCATCGATGTGACTGCCATCATCATCAAGGATCAGAAGCAGGGGTTTTGCGTCATCAACGGGGTTGAAGGCTGAGGCCATTTTGGCTCAGAGAGTGTCGCGCTTGATGATGTAGGAGAGAGAAGGCGAAGAGGCACGAAGCACTACTCCTGATATAAGAGAGCCCGGCAAAGCATCGCGGCATCAACCCCCTGCCGCCTTTCGTTCGCAAACGATCCGCACCCACCCTTTGACGCGGCAGACTCCTGCTTGGCCATGCGACTGAGCCTCGGAAGACAGGGTCAAGGGCGAGAGCATGCATCTCGTTTCGGCAGTTCCGCTGTCTGTAGAAACGCAAAGGGGAGACGAGACAGGGCGAGAGGCTACCCACGAGTACTCTCTGTGCTGCTTTGCAGTGCGCCCAGCCCTCGTCGTCTTGGGGAGGCAACGCAGCTGCGCTGCTCAGCTGCGGCGCCGCATGATGACAAACGTGATTGTCAAAAAAATGGGAAAAGTGACACTCCTTTTGTCACTTGACAGCTGCGCCTCACTTTTTCATGGAAGAGCCGCCGATTGGCTCAGTGTACTTCACTGAGCTCATCACCCACATGTAGTGCTCGGGCTGAGTTCTGTGCGCTGCGCTGCGTTCGTCCATCTATAGCCTCATCTTGCCTCGAAGCGAAAAAAAAATCCGCACGCTCGAGCCGTCACCTTTCGGCGTAGAACGGATGGCATCGTTGACTACTAGGCTTATCGTTCATGGTGACGGAAACTGTGAGCTTGAGCTTCTGCAGACGAGTGTCAACTTCTATTCTCGTAACACACCCACACATGTCGCCAATCAATCGCGGTGGAGCCCACCTTCATCTCACATCACATCACACACGCAGATCACGGACGTCAAGGGACAATCTAAAAAATAACGTGAGATTAGGCGTGGACCATGCAGACGCGCCACTCTCTAGGTAGATCGCTGCTCGACAGCGCTGCTCCCGCTTCCGTTGCCGTTGCGATAGAACCTCGTGTAGCCATTGTCTTGCGACGACGAGTACTGTTGCTGGCCCTGCTGTTGCTGCTGCTGTTGCTGCTGGTAATTGTACGAGCCGAAGGATGCACTGCCTCCTGATCCCTGGTTGCGCATCATATTCTGCGGCTGGTGCTGCTGCTGGTAGTAAGGCTGTTGACCGCCAGCGTAGCCATTCTGATTGTAGCCAGCCTGCTTCTGCGGTGTGTTGCCTTGACTGCTCATCGGTCCACGCTCTGTGGGGCTGATGCCAAAGCTAGCAGGAGCGACGGCGCCGGCCGACCATGGACCCTGCTTGTCGGGACTGCGCGAGAATTCGGTCCCTACAGGCGTCGTTGCACCGTTGCCGCTCGAGTACTGCCTGTGTGCGTTCTGCTGTTGCTGTTGCTGCTGCTGGTGCAACATTTGTTCCCTCTGATGCACCTGACGCATCGTCGTTGGCGGATGAACGTCCGGTCGGTGACGATTCTGAAGCTCGCCCGAGTGAAGTGGTCCACCAGCACCGCTGCCGTTGCGCCCCATGCCGACACCGCCGCGCATCTGTCGCTGCTTGGCGTACTTTTCGCACTTCTTGAGAATGTCGCGCGATGTCAGATCCGCCGATGCGTTCATAAGGTCCTTATCCTGCAGCACCGCTTCGAGCTCCTCGGGCACCTTCCAGATCTCATCCTGATGCTCTAGCAAATACGAGACGGCTCGGTTGGCCAGGAACGTCTCGTCCTTGGTGGGATCGCTGCCTTTGCTGTACAGAATGTTGGGACAGATCACGGTCGCCAAGTTGGGCAAGTCCATCTTGCTTCCCGTCTCTTCGTCGATATGCGAGAACGAGGCGACCCACTTCAGGAAAGCGAACAGCACCTCCATGGTATCGCGGTGGCCCTTGGGCAGCAAGATGGTGACCATGTGCAGGATACGACGTCGCTCCGCCTCGGACTCGAGCTTCTGCGACATGACAAACAGCTTGTGCAGCTTGAAAGTCATGAGCGGATCTGGAAGCTCGCGCAGGAACTTCTTGAGCAGCGCCGCCAACTGCACCGGGTTGTCGTCCAGCAGATTCACCGTCGAGCTGTCACGATCAAGCGCCTCCGAAAGCTCCTTGAGTCGACGGATGTTGCCGTTCTTACGGAAGATACCCTCGACCGACAGGTCCATCTGCTTCATGGCCGAGATCACGTCGTCAATGAACGACGGCACGCGGAGATGCGCGGCGCTGGCGCCCAAGGTCGAATCAGCTCCATTTCGCTCCACTAGGATCTCGAGAGGGATGCCGAACACGCCCTTCTTCTTGATCTCCTTCTTGTCCTTTCCGCCCTTGAAGATCTTGCCCCAGAAGGTGTTCTTGCGCGTCTCGATGAACTCGATCAGATCGTCCAGGTTGACGTGGTCGCGTAGCGCCGACTGCTGCAGGTACATGACGGCCATGTGCTTGACGATGAAGAGCTCCAGAGCCGACAGCTCGGAAATGCATCGCGTGCCTTCGCTCGGAAGCGGTCGATGCTGCTCTCGCGCCTGCTCAGCCTCCAAGATGTGCGGAATGTCGGCAAGCGTGATGCCATCTTCGCTCCTCGTGTCGCGCTGAATCTCGTCCCCAGAAGGCTGGCGCATGGGCCCGTCTTCGCGAATCTTGACGTCCGTGTTGTGACGGGCAAACGCAGGTCGGATAGGTACAATCGAGCCAGGCTCCATGTGCGAGGGCGAGCTTGCACGGCCTGCAGAACCGGCGCCGAGCTGCGGAGGTTGCTGCTGAGGAGGCAGCGCGAATGGCAAGTGCTGCTGGACCGGCTGGAACACCTGCTGTTGCTTGTGCGGCTGTTGCTGGTAGCCCTGCGGTGGTTGTGCTTGAGGTGCCCGACTCGATGGCGAAGGCTCGCGAGAAGAACCAGCATCGCGCTGGAACGGCGAGCTGGCATCCCGTGGCGATGAGCCGGGACTAGCTTGGCGAGGCGAGTGTCTGCTGTCGTATTGCAGGCCAGTGTCCGAGGGCGACGGTTTCTGCATGTCGGAGGTCTGCGTCTGGCGTCCAGACGGGCTGCCGACCACAGTCGAGATGCGTGGCACCTTCGCCTTGGTGGACAACTTGCGATTGAGGTTGACCGACTTCATGCGCTTGATGTCTTGCGAATCTCGGTACGCCTCGTGCATCGATACTTCATCGTCGCCATCCGCGGGCGACGCTGCATCCGACGTCGAGGCATCAGTCAATCCCATCTGGCGAGATGCCGACACTGGAGGGGACGGCGGAACCACACCACGCTTGCGCAGCAGCGCGAACAGACGATTGAGCGCAACTCGCAAGAGGAAGGCGTACTGCTCTAGCCTTGTCACCGACTCGAAGCCCGTGCGCAGCTGCTGGGCTCCCGCACAATTGGGGCAGAAGCAGGCGTACAACCACGAGCCGGCGGACATGGAACGTGAACCGCTTTGCATACCGGCGCCCTCGGGCTGTCTACGTTTCGACTCGAGGCCGTACTCGGAGGCTGGCAACGGTTCAGGTGCGCCTGGAACGGGATCCGGCTGCTTGCGCGTCGAAGCTCCGTCGCGCAGAGCAGGTCGCTGACATGTCGTACACTTGAGGCAGTTGGAATGCCATCGCAGGTTGACGCCCATGCGTAGACACTCCTCCTCGACCGTGGATCCGCACGCGACGCAGAGATCGGTGGCTGCCTCGCCGTTCTCGCTCGAGCCAGAGCTGGTGGAGCGAGGGAGCGAGCGGTAGCCGTACCATTTGCCATCGGGACCCACCGTGCTGGTGTTGGGCTGCTGCGTGCCCTGCTTGTCATCGGCGGTGATGCTGCCGAGCTTGGCCGAGAAAGCGAGCTGACTGAGGAACCAGTGCAGAGCCTCTTCGTTGCCGAACTCTCGGTCAAGCTTGAGTGCGCCGGTCAAAGCGATACGAATGAGGATCTTGAGGTAATGCGCGAGGCCCGTCACGAGCGAAAGAAGCTCCTGAGTGATGCCCATCCTTCTCGCCCCGGTCTCTTGGGTATGCGAGAGCAAGGAGAAGAAGTTGACGATCTTCTTGCACAGCATCCTGGCCTCGCGAATGTGCGAGACTCCTTTTGCCTCCTCCTTGCGGAAGTTGGCTTCGAGGTCGTCGATGGCGGAAAAGAGGATCTCGACGTGTAGGATAAACTTCTCCGCCATCCTGACGCCGCCGAGATAGCGGCCGCTGCTGACATGGCGAAGCATCTCGGAGATGCACGCCGCCGAGCTTTCTTCGAAAGCGGACAACACGGTCCAGATGCGATAGACGCGCTCTTCCATCTGTTTCTGCTTTTGCTTGAGGCTCGAAGGTGTCTCTGAGGCCTCAATCTCGGTGGCGTCGGGTGATGGCTCGGAACGCGAAGGAGCAGCTTGACCCGGGGCGGATTCGACGGCGTCCTCCTGACTGGCCGACTGCTGCAGCGCAGGGCTGTCGGTCTCGTTGTCGGCAGCAGCCACATGAGCCAACGCTGCGGCGCCGTCCTTGGGGGTCGACCCGGTCGGGCAGAGCTTGATGTTCCAGAATTTGTGGATCATGTAGCACTCTGGATGCCAGTGCTCATCGGTGTTGTTACGGTTGATCTCGACAAATTGCTTAAGGATGGCGGTCTTGCAGCCTGTGCACTTGATGGCGAAGCGCGTGCTGTAGTGGAAGTGACAGAAGACGCTGCCGTCGTGCTCGTAGTAGCTGTCCTGCGGTCCAAACACGGTGGGGCAGACGGAGCAGGTGAAGTGTTCGACGTGAAACTTTTTGCCGAGCGCGGTGATGTAGCTGCCTCGAAGAGCGCCGCTGCACTTTGCACAAATGAGGTCGAGGCGGCGGAAGTAGTCGGTCTCGCAGAGAGGAAAGAGGCGACCTGTGCCGGAGGAGTCGACCATATCGTCGGTGGCAGGGAAGAACTTGGCAGCGACGACCTTGTCGCAGTCGTTGCATCGGAAGCAATCGAGGTGGTAGACACTGCCAAGCGCTCTAACGAACTGACCGGTCATGACCTTGCCACACGCCTGGCAGGTCTGATCGCGCCGCCTGGAAGAAATGCCGGAGGAGGTCGATGGCTGACCCGATCGTTGCTGATCGGACATGGGTGCGGAAGAGCTGGCTGCAGATAGCGGAGCGTTCGTCGATGGGCCAGACGAGGCCATACTGGGCGAGGCGGCCCCGCCGGTGATAGGATTGAAAGGCGCCTGAAGGGTTTGAGGCGAAGCGACGTTGGAGAGGACACCCGAGCCACTGGCGGGTGCGGGATCTGAGCCAGCGTGTGTTCTGGGAAGGCTGTTGGTATCGAGACGGGGCGCAGGACGAGAGGAGCCGCGCGAAGGCAGGCTAGGTCTGGACTCGATGCTGTTGGAGCGGAGGGAGCCTGCAGGCTCGTGCTTTTCCCTTTCCCTCTCCCAGCTCCAGCCTGGATCTACGGCGCGACTCTTGATTCTGTCCATGTCTGCGCGATTGCGGGAACTGCCCGAATCCGTCGCGACACCATTGGCGAAAGAGGTGGAAGGATGCAGCGATTGTTGGGTCGAATTTTGGTCGGACGTCGTGAGAACAGTGCTTGGGTCCTGCGAACGCGACTGCGACATGGGAAGGGCGGCAGGGTAGGCTGAAGCAGACGGCCGTTGCAAGTCTGAACCCGGATTGGAAGATGCGGCGAGATTCATGTCTGCGGTGGCGCGGTTGAGGTCATCCGAGGTGTCGGTAGTGTTGGAATAGTAGGAGCTGTTGCCCTCGGACTGACCCGTGTTGGAGCGGTGTGCATGGTA
The DNA here is from genome assembly GCF_000403515.1 of Pseudozyma hubeiensis SY62. Classification (NCBI taxonomy): domain Eukaryota; kingdom Fungi; phylum Basidiomycota; class Ustilaginomycetes; order Ustilaginales; family Ustilaginaceae; genus Pseudozyma; species Pseudozyma hubeiensis. The sequence continues at coordinate 183,793 of NW_012133833.1, forward strand.
CGACCCAGACAAAGGCTGCTGCGGCTGCGAGTCTGTGGAGGCCGACGCTGCAGGATCAGCGCCGTTGACGTGGTACGGACTCGACATGAGGCTACGACGAATCTAGCGAAGCCTAATGGAAGCAGAGCGCGACAGAACGGTGGATCGCGTGTGCGGGTATGCTGAAGCTTCGGCAGTCGGAACGTGGGCGGTGTCAAGGAGACGGAGCGAAAGATGAGCGGCGAGGAATAGGGAGATGACGACGATGTACGCAGTTGCTTTTGCGCATCAAGAAAGCCAATAAGACGACAACAGGGACACTGCAACCGAGATGTGAAAGGAATCAAGGTGCGCAGGACAGAGAATCGGCCGATGCGCTGTCCGCTCTCTTCGCGCACGCCTGAACGGAGGTGGTACTATGAAGCGCACCTTGAGCGTGTGACCTTGTCGACGCTGCTGCAGAGCGAGCTCTAGCCGACGAGTAGCATGCCCAGCTGTGCAAGGCGACGATGCGTTGTAGGCGCGGAGCGATGATGTTGTCCAATGCTCTCGTGAGATGGCGAGAGGAGCTGAGAAAGGCCGCGCGCGTACGGGTCGTTGTGTATATGTGGAGAGAGTGTGTCGTACGATCGAGATGTGAGGTTGGATCGCTAAGTTTGTGGTGGATCCTCTGTGCTGCACTCGGGGGGTTGTATCGGAGTCGGTCGATCGAATATGAAGATGAGAGCGCCACGAAGAGAACGCACACCGTCGTGTAGGGAGCGCGAGGGATCAAGGTGATGGTATAAAGTGCGATCGGAGACGAATCGACGATGATGAGTGCCGAGCCGAAATGTGGACCAAGCCCAACGCAGTCACGGTGCGGCACAGCACAGCACAGCGCAGCACAACCAAGTCTGAGCCGCGTCGTTCTTAGCCTCTCTCTCTCTCTACCTGCTAGGTGCGTGCGCGCCGAGCAAGCGTCAAAAAAAAAAACAAGACCGAAGCACATCGCGGCAGCACACCACACATTCGCAGCAGCAGAAGCGTAGACCGCGGCAGCTGCAGCGTCAATCCCTGCAAAACAAGTCTCACTTAGCGTCGCATAAGCCAGCGAAACACGCACAACACACACAGTCTCACCGACACACCGCGCAGGAAAATATCGCAAAAATAGTAATAAATAGAATAAATTCAATGCCGCTTCAGGAGCTCAAAAGTAGGCCAGCTCCGCGCACCGCTGCGACCATGGAAGGAAAAAAAAAAGGCAGAAAAGCAAAATGAAAAGGTAAGCGGGTGCAGCCGACGCGCAGAATCTTAAAAATGGAAATACAGCTACAGAGTCCAATAATCCCACGCTAACGTTGACGAACGAGCGGGGTCAGAAGAAGTCTGCAGCAGCGCTGCACTCGACACGCCCGCTGCTGGAAGAGCGGCGGATCAAGAATCGTTTCCGCCCCTTCTCTCAAAACTCTCTTTTCGACCCCTATTCTTGGTACACTCATCGGTGTTGGTCAGCTTTTGAACTGCATACGAAGTGACGCGTGGCACAGCCTGTATTGCCTCTTGCTTTTGACCTCGCCAGGTGCGACTTGACCGGCGCGCAAAGGCCAAATCGTCGGTCGTGTTCACTCTACCCAATCGGATAGCCTGCGCAGACGACTGGCATTTTTCCCGTTCAGGAACATGCTGCATAAAAGAACAGCCAGCAAAACACCACGTTGCGTCTCTGTCACACACACTGCGTGCATGTCTCACCGTACGCAACGCGTTCTGATCCTGTCAGACTCAGAGAAGGAGCCCGTTCTAGACAAACAGCTTGACCTTCGGTGAGCGGAAAGAGAGAAGAGAAAAAGAACGCCGGTAGCAAGGTCGTAAGATGCCGCCGCTTCGGCGTTTCTGCTTGCACACGGGAAGGGCGGGGCAAAGCGCTAACGGCATACCTCGGTCTGCCGCCGCAGGAATGCTCAGCATCTCCTCCATCTTGCCCTCTCTCTGGCTGAAAAATCTCACACGACAGAAGCACTACGAACAGTTGACCGAGGGCATCCTTCCTGTTTTTTCCCCACAACCCGGACCCCCCCCCCCCTTTTCT